>NW_027190883.1:0-17500 GCF_040958095.1 Procambarus clarkii
ATACCATAACCAGGCTCCATCCGGAGCCACACACACTTTAATAGAGAGATTCAAGTAGACAATCAACTTTCAAACATTAATAATAACATTTATATTGATTTCATTTGGAATGTGTACATAACAAACAAACAAAACAAAATTATAGGGGATATTCAGCATCACTTGGAATATTAACCAATCATATAAATCCAATATATATTTTATATTTTACTTTAAGCGAGGAATTCATATTATATTAATTTTTAATCATACAAATGAACAAAAGCAATTCTTCACTAGACGTAATGAATGAATAAATGATCAAGGTTTTAATGTGTTTCATGAATATATATATATATATATATATATTATATATATATATATATATATATATATATATATATAATATTATATATATATATAATATATATATAATATAATATATTATAATACTTGTGAACCAGAATATGTTTGAGCAGCAGCGATCGTGCCTGCCATTGGCCGAAGTGCAACAATTCAAATAATTTAAAGGGCCTGCTCGGGTATATAAGAGAGGCTGGGAGACTGGGGCCGGTGGTGGGTGATGGGTGATGAGTGATGGTGTGGTGTGGTATGGTGTTGTTAAGAGTTGATTTACGGCCAGCCAGCCAGCTGCAGCCAAGGGCAGGGCAGGGCAAGGCAAGGCAAGGCAAGGCAAGGCAAGGCAAGGCAAGGCAATAACAGGACAGGACAGGCAAGGCAAGGCAAGGCAAGGCAAGGCAAGCAGGCGGGCGGGCGGGCGGGCGGGCGGGCGGGCAGGCAGGCAGGCAGGCAGCCAGCCAGCCAGCCAGCCAGCCAGCCAGCCAGCCAGCCAGCCAGCCAGCCAGCCAGCCAGCCAGCCAGCAGCAGGCAGGGCAGGCAGGCAGGCAGGCAGGCAGGCAGGCAGGCCAGCCAGCCAGCCAGCCAGCCAGCCAGCCAGCCAGCCAGCCAGCCACTCCCACTTTGTATTTATATGCATTCAATTTATATTCAAACATTATATATGTTAAGGGCCTAGTTTTAGTGTTTATTTTAAAAATGACAAACATCGAGTCGTTTTACCAGTCCTTTAGCGTTAACGGTGATGCATTTTAAAACTGAACAGAAATCACCTTTTCTGGATATATCAAATATCGAATCCGCTTAATGTGCCTACAATTCAATCATTCAAAAAATACATAATTTACATCATGCCTTTTCATAGAACAGACAATAAGATTTGAGACAATAAGAACTTTACTTTTATAACTAAAGTTGCACAATTATACCAACTCTATGGTGGCTGGGTGGTAAGGTGTGTGGCTGGTATTTTGGAAGTCGCGAGTTCAAACGACCCAATGGGAATAATACTTTTTTTTTTTTGCCATACAATCTTCCTAATACTATTATGTAGGTTTGTGTGTGTGTTTTTTTATTCATTCTTTGGTTTTATAGATGACATACATATTGACTCCTTTTACCGGTCCTTAATTAGGCTCTGGGGAAGCAATGGTGGTGGTGGTGGTGGTGGTGCATTTAAAACTAAACCAAAAATCACCAGTTCTGGACGCGTCAAATATCATATCCGCTTAATGTGTCTACAACCTAATTACTTAAAACTACACTATTTAATTCATTCATATCATGTGCATATTGGTCATTATGCTCATACAACCGACATCAAAATTTATTTTCATTATTAGAATCATACATTTCATCAAGTAATACAGATACAAAGAGATTTTCTTTCTGAGAAGACCGTTAGTATTGGCTTGCAGGCAGGCAGGCAGGCAGGCATTTGAGGGTTATTATTTCGCCTGTTGATTGGGGGGAGGGTTGATGTGTTAGGGGGTTTTCGGTTAGATGTGGTGGTGGTGATTGGTGGTGATTGGTGGTGATTGGTGGTGATTGGTGGTGATTGGTGGTGGTGGTGGTGGTGGTAGTAGGTGGGAGTTGGGGGGGGGGGGGGGGGGGGGGGGGGAGGGGAATGATGGTCTGTGGATTCGTTCTCCGTACCCTTTACATATAAGCAAAAATATGCCTTCTTGTGGGTATAGAAACATTAACACAAATTATATCAGTAACTGATATTGTAGCCTTTTAAACAGAAAAGATTTGTACATACAAATACTTTTTAATTATCATTTATTTGTGGAAATGGCATTTACGTCATTAAATTGATACCTCAGCATCAAGCTTGTGTCCTGCAGCAGTGGTCCAGTGGTAAAGTGTATATAAGTGATGCGTATTCTTGGAGTTGCGAGTTCAAACCCGGATTAAGCTATATATATATACAACATGTTTTGTTTTGGTTGTTTGTTTTTGTATAAAGCCTCACACAATATCTATATTAAGCGAGTTTGTTTTAAACATGACATACATATTAATTCATTTTACCAGGCCTTATTCCACACAACTCCGTGAATTTCCCGTGGAGCCAGCCATTCAAACAAAAACAAACGAAACAAAACAAAACAAAACAAAAAACATTATTGCCAACAGCATTTGGTGTTCCCAGGCGGTCACCCATCCAAGTACTAACCAAACCCAACGTTGCTTAACTTCGCTGATCGGACGAGAAGCGGTGTTCTCAACGTGGTATGGCCGTTGGCATGAGACTGCCTACACATTGTGGCTAATAACCAACTCTTTTAAGTCATCGCGGCAGGATACGGACCTGCTTGTGGTGTCTTAATGGTAATTGTATCCTAACATATTTTTGTCTCCTTGGCATGGATATTTAACATCGTTTATTCAGTCTTGGGTTTATGTTCTTTCGCCATTTACAGACATTTTACATCTACCTACTTCCTCAGCCTGCCCTGCCAATTTCTAATGAATTTGTGGATTTTCTTTTGTAATACAAACATGTGTGTGCTCATCTGCTCTTCAGTTTTTATGATATTTGTCTCATCTGTCCTGCTTTATGATACTTTTACAAAGAACATGAACAAATGCTTCTATTTTAGAGAAGATATGGGATCCAGGTTTCGGAGCCGTAAAACCAACCGTCGTGATTGGTGGACGAGTTGCCAGGTTGCAGCTTCTGTACCGTGCCGGCACATAAATAGGTTCGGCTCAAGCGGCGGCAGCATCATTCCCCCGTGACTGTCTGAGCGTCTCTCATCACCTTGGTTATCTCATCATCATCATGGTAGAAGCAAAGCCTACCAAGAAGGCTGCGGCTGCTGCTGCTGTGGTGGCCACCACCAGGAAACCTCGCGTCCAGGTTGCTCACCCGAAAACTAGTCAAATGGTTCTAGCCGCGGTCGCAGCACTCAAAGACCGTAAGGGCTCGTCTCTACAAGCAATCAAGAAGTACGTTGTTGCCAACAACAAAGTCGAGGCTGCCAAGATCGCCATTTACATCCGAAGATTTCTCAAGAAAGCAGTGGCTGACGGCATTCTTGTTCAGACCAAGGGAAGTGGAGCTAGTGGATCATTCAAGCTGGCCGTAGCAGAGAAGAGGGCCGTTCTAACTCCCAAGAAAGCCACCACAACCAAGAAACCATCTACAGCAGCAAAGAAGGCCGTGGTAACTCCCAAGAAAGCCGCCACAAGCAACAAACCACCTACAGCCTTGAAAAAGAAGCAGCAGCAGCAGCAGCTTGTTGTTGGGAACAAAAAGCCCAAAATAAAGAGAGCTTCAAAATCTCCCAAACCACCCAAGGCAAAGAAAGCTGTCAAGAAAACAACAAAGGCAAAATAAACGACGACATGCAAGCAGCATGAATACACATGACAATAAACATCCAGGCCTCCCCCCTCAGTGGAGGGGCCTCATATGATTCCAAAAAGAGTTTAGTTTTGTAGACAAATAAATCATTACTTTTGGGGTAGATTTACTCTGTATATTATATATATATATATATATATATATATATATATATATATATATATATATATATATATATATATATAATATTTTATATACACATGGGTGAGGTGATATGGTACCAAAGTTTTGGGTAAGGTGATTGACATTTACACAAGATAAAACACGAACCAATGGGAATAAAACATAAGAATGGAAGTAACTGCAGAAGGCCTATTGGCCCATAACACAAGCACTTCCTCTTGATGCTTCTATATTGGTTCGGAGTCTTGAAGCTATAATATATATATATATATATATATATATATATATATATATATATATATATATATATATATATATATATATATATATATATGCACACAAAACTAAATAGTCTTGTTAGACAAATTGCCCCTATTAGAGGCAAGTTGACTAACAAGCCGAATGACTGCAATTGTTTTGAATTTGAGTTAAATCTAACATAGAAATGTAATCAAACCTAACCTAACCTATGCTAACCCAAGCTAAGCTAACCTAACCTAACCTAAGCTAACCCAAGCTAAGCTAACCTAACCTAACCTAACCTAACCTAACCTAACCTAAGCTAAGCTAACCTAACCTAACCTAACCCAGCAATTCATGATCTTAATATAATACTGTTAATTGGATAAACCAATTTGGAAAGAAATGTTCGAAAATAACAAAATTAACTGTGCTTGTTAGGAAAATTGGGCCTTGCATACTTGTCCCAATAGTGTGGTTCTCGCTTTTAGGTACGACATAAACGTATACCTAAGTTGAGAGAGAAAAAGATTCGCACTCAAACATGCATATCGATTGCCAGTCCTGAATTCTGGGTAGATATTCGTGTCCTCCCTTTTCATTTACCATCATTTGGATACTATCAAAACAGCTCTGAGAAGGATAAAATGAATAAAACGGGTAGCTCACTCATGTAAAAAGGAAGAGTTGGGAAAGATCTCTCTCTCTCTCTCTCTCTCTCTCTCTCTCTCTCTCCCCCTCCCCCCCCCCCCCCCCCCCAATGATCCTGCTCTGCTAGTATATAACGTAACAAACCTTCCCCCCCCCCCCCCTCCCTCCCCAATCAGAGTCCCTTTAAGCATGCGAGGATAAAAAATAGATTTCATAAGACCCAATGTGCTAGCTGATATCAAAACAATTTATGTTATCGTCTATTAAGCCCTTCAGTAAAAAAAGTATAGGGACCTAATTAGGTCCCGTTTTGAGGTGGTGGTGGGTGGAATCGATGGATTAGCCAAGCTCTTATCCGCCGAATCCGTAGAGGGTACGACCCTGGCGCTTCAGAGCGTACACCACGTCCATAGCAGTGACGGTCTTCCTCTTGGCGTGTTCCGTGTAGGTTACAGCATCACGGATGACGTTCTCGAGGAACACCTTCAGGACGCCACGGGTCTCTTCGTAGATGAGACCCGAAATACGCTTCACGCCGCCACGACGAGCTAAGCGACGAATAGCGGGCTTGGTGATGCCCTGGATGTTGTCACGTAGCACCTTACGATGACGCTTGGCGCCACCCTTTCCGAGTCCCTTGCCTCCCTTGCCGCGTCCAGTCATGGTGTTGAAGTTGTGTGAATCGAATTGACGAATGCCCGCACGATTTCCCGACTATATCCCATCAAGCGGACGTACTAGTAGCATTGCAACTCCTGCCTGCCCTTACTTTACGCTTGTGGTCGAGTAGACACGGCTTTCTCACAACGCTTTCAAAACTGCAGTTGCCTACTCGTCTGTTTCACGTCCCTGTGAAATGACTTTTGCACAAATCCAAAAAATAGAGCAAAATCAGCGATAATAGTGATTGAGGTGAGCCGCCTGTTGGCTGCAGCCAGAGGAAGGAGGGGAGGGGCAACGGGGTGACGTAGGCGAGTCGAGCAGCCAATGGCGCTCGAGCAAGCGCCTCGAGACGGCGTATATAAGCAAAAATTTTTCGGCGCCGGCCATCACAAACCACAGTTGTTCACCATGGCTCGCACCAAGCAGACTGCTCGCAAGTCCACGGGAGGCAAGGCTCCTCGTAAGCAGCTGGCCACCAAGGCAGCACGCAAGTCTGCTCCTGCCACAGGGGGTGTGAAGAAGCCTCACCGTTACAGGCCCGGAACGGTCGCCCTGCGTGAGATCCGTCGTTACCAGAAGAGCACCGAGTTGCTCATCAGGAAACTTCCCTTCCAGCGTCTGGTGCGCGAGATTGCCCAGGACTTCAAGACCGATCTTCGCTTCCAGTCGTCTGCCGTCATGGCTTTACAGGAGGCATCCGAGGCTTACCTGGTCGGTCTCTTCGAGGACACTAACCTCTGTGCCATCCACGCCAAGCGTGTCACCATCATGCCAAAGGACATTCAGCTTGCTCGCCGTATCCGTGGAGAGCGTGCATAAGCTAAATCGACCACCCTAGTATACACCAAACTCGGCCCTTCTCAGGGCCAAAATATCCTTCTAAGGAGATTTCAGACATTCCTAGCATCAGTCATATGAATTAACCTTCATCTACACATATAATAAATAAATAAATAAATAAACAAATACACTAATTTAGGTGTCATACATACACGTGATATCAATAAATCAAGTCATTTGTAGTACAACCTGTTCTCTTACAAACAAAACGCCGTCGCTTTTCGCTCTTATGCACTGTCAAGGATCACCCACCCCCCCCCCCCCCCCCCAAAATAAAAATTGTCATACTGTACTAGAAATAAAAGCAGCTTGTATAAGTGACATACTGTCCAGTCCTGTTTTATTCTGTTTTCGGTCCTCTGGCTTAATCTGTTAAGTTAGGAGATGACATTTTAAATTAACCGTTTTCTTGACATTTTCAAACCTAAGAGGGTGGCCTGCATAGTAATCCTAATGTGGAACATAACAATGAATCTCTAATCTCTAGAAAAAAAAAAGATACCGAGTGCTTATATGTGTTGAGAGAGAGAGAGAGAGAGAGAGAGAGAGAGAGAGAGAGAGAGAGAGAGAGAGGAGAGAGAGAGGAGAGAGAGAGAGAGAGAGAGAGAGAGAGAGAGACACAGACAGACAGACAGACAGACAAGACAGAGACAGACAAGACAGAGACAGACAGACAGACAGACAGACAGAGACTGAGAGAGAGAAACACACACAGACAGTTTCATAAATATTCTCATTTTATAGCTATTTGCTTTCAGTGACAGAGGTTTTTGTTATAATAGTATTGGTGTCTAACACTCACAATCTCTTTAGAAATTAAAGTGTGGCTCCAATGGAGCCGAGTTTGTTGGTTTGAGGCCAAGCCACCACCACAGGGCAGTAAGTAAGCCGTTTACTTGGAGGAGGTGTACTTGGTGACGGCCTTAGTGCCCTCAGAGACGGCGTGCTTGGCCAGTTCTCCGGGCAACAGGAGCCTTACAGCCGTCTGGATCTCCCGACTGGTAATGGTGGAACGCTTGTTGTAGTGGGCCAGGCGAGAAGCCTCGGCGGCGATGCGCTCGAAGATGTCGTTCACGAACGAGTTCATGATCGACATGGCTTTGGAAGAGATACCAGTGTCGGGGTGGACCTGCTTCAGCACTTTGTAGATGTAGATGCTGTAGCTCTCCTTCCTCCTGCGCTTCTTTTTCTTATCGCCCTTGGCAATGGCCTTCTGGGCCTTTCCGGCCTTCTTGGCAGCCTTTCCAGATGCCTTGGGTGGCATGATGATGCTCGTGCTGGCTGGCGTTGCGATACAATAATGAACTTTTGCGCGAGGCGAGCTTTCCTTTTATATCCCGCTCGCGACTCAGCTCAGAGCGGGTCGCGTGGCGGAGCGCGCTGATTGGTCAGTGGCGGGCTCCCTTGATCCTGAGCGGGGTATATAACACGAAGCTCGATCTGCGGGGCGGCATAAAACACCACAAACCCACAACAGCAGCAGCAATGTCAGGACGCGGCAAGGGAGGCAAAGTGAAGGGCAAGTCAAAGTCTCGCTCCAGCAGGGCCGGACTTCAGTTCCCCGTGGGCAGAATTCACCGTCTGCTGCGTAAGGGCAACTACGCCGAACGCGTCGGTGCTGGCGCTCCTGTCTACCTGGCAGCCGTCATGGAATACCTCGCTGCCGAAGTTCTGGAGCTCGCCGGTAATGCCGCACGTGACAACAAGAAGACCCGTATCATCCCACGTCACTTGCAGTTGGCCATCCGCAACGACGAAGAACTCAACAAACTTCTGTCTGGCGTAACCATTGCACAGGGAGGTGTTCTTCCAAACATTCAGGCAGTTCTTTTGCCAAAGAAGACAGAGAAGAAGTAAGCACTTCTGCCACCCACCACGACAAATACCATAACCAGGCTCCATCCGGAGCCACACACACTTTAATAGAGAGATTCAAGTAGACAATCAACTTTCAAACATTAATAATAACATTTATATTGATTTCATTTGGAATGTGTACATAACAAACAAACAAAACAAAATTATAGGGGATATTCAGCATCACTTGGAATATTAACCAATCATATAAATCCAATATATATTTTATATTTTACTTTAAGCGAGGAATTCATATTATATTAATTTTTAATCATACAAATGAACAAAAGCAATTCTTCACTAGACGTAATGAATGAATAAATGATCAAGGTTTTAATGTGTTTCATGAATATATATATATATATATATATATATATATATATATATATATATATAATATATATATATATATATATATATATATATATATATATATATAATATAATATAATATAATATATTATAATACTTGTGAACCAGAATATGTTTGAGCAGCAGCGATCGTGCCTGCCATTGGCCGAAGTGCAACAATTCAAATAATTTAAAGGGCCTGCTCGGGTATATAAGAGAGGCTGGGAGACTGGGGCCGGTGGTGGGTGATGGGTGATGAGTGATGGTGTGGTGTGGTATGGTGTTGTTAAGAGTTGATTTACGGCCAGCCAGCCAGCTGCAGCCAAGGCAGGGCAGGGCAGGGCAAGGGCAAGGCAAGGCAAGGCAAGGCAAGGCAAGGCAATAACAGGACAGGACAGGCAAGGCAAGGCAAGGCAAGGCAAGGCAAGCAGGCGGGCGGGCGGGCGGGCGGGCGGGCGGCAGGCAGGCAGGCAGGCAGCCAGCCAGCCAGCAGCCAGCCAGCCAGCCAGCCAGCCAGCCAGCCAGCCAGCCAGCCAGCCAGCCAGCCAGCCAGCCAGGCAGGCAGGCAGGCAGGCAGGCAGGCAGGCAGGCAGGCAGCAGCCAGCCAGCCAGCCAGCCAGCCAGCCAGCCAGCCAGCCAGCCACTCCCACTTTGTATTTATATGCATTCAATTTATATTCAAACATTATATATGTTAAGGGCCTAGTTTTAGTGTTTATTTTAAAAATGACAAACATCGAGTCGTTTTACCAGTCCTTTAGCGTTAACGGTGATGCATTTTAAAACTGAACAGAAATCACCTTTTCTGGATATATCAAATATCGAATCCGCTTAATGTGCCTACAATTCAATCATTCAAAAAATACATAATTTACATCATGCCTTTTCATAGAACAGACAATAAGATTTGAGACAATAAGAACTTTACTTTTATAACTAAAGTTGCACAATTATACCAACTCTATGGTGGCTGGGTGGTAAGGTGTGTGGCTGGTATTTTGGAAGTCGCGAGTTCAAACGACCCAATGGGAATAATACTTTTTTTTTTTTGCCATACAATCTTCCTAATACTATTATGTAGGTTTGTGTGTGTGTTTTTTTATTCATTCTTTGGTTTTATAGATGACATACATATTGACTCCTTTTACCGGTCCTTAATTAGGCTCTGGGGAAGCAATGGTGGTGGTGGTGGTGGTGCATTTAAAACTAAACCAAAAATCACCAGTTCTGGACGCGTCAAATATCATATCCGCTTAATGTGTCTACAACCTAATTACTTAAAACTACACTATTTAATTCATTCATATCATGTGCATATTGGTCATTATGCTCATACAACCGACATCAAAATTTATTTTCATTATTAGAATCATACATTTCATCAAGTAATACAGATACAAAGAGATTTTCTTTCTGAGAAGACCGTTAGTATTGGCTTGCAGGCAGGCAGGCAGGCAGGCATTTGAGGGTTATTATTTCGCCTGTTGATTGGGGGGAGGGTTGATGTGTTAGGGGGTTTTCGGTTAGATGTGGTGGTGGTGATTGGTGGTGATTGGTGGTGATTGGTGGTGATTGGTGGTGGTGGTGGTGGTGGTAGTAGGTGGGAGTTGGGGGGGGGGGGGGGGGGGGGGGGGGGGGGGGGGGGAAGGGGAGGGAGATGGTCTGTGGATTCGTTCTCCGTACCCTTTACATATAAGCAAAAATATGCCTTCTTGTGGGTATAGAAACATTAACACAAATTATATCAGTAACTGATATTGTAGCCTTTTAAACAGAAAAGATTTGTACATACAAATACTTTTTAATTATCATTTATTTGTGGAAATGGCATTTACGTCATTAAATTGATACCTCAGCATCAAGCTTGTGTCCTGCAGCAGTGGTCCAGTGGTAAAGTGTATATAAGTGATGCGTATTCTTGGAGTTGCGAGTTCAAACCCGGATTAAGCTATATATATATACAACATGTTTTGTTTTGGTTGTTTGTTTTTGTATAAAGCCTCACACAATATCTATATTAAGCGAGTTTGTTTTAAACATGACATACATATTAATTCATTTTACCAGGCCTTATTCCACACAACTCCGTGAATTTCCCGTGGAGCCAGCCATTCAAACAAAAACAAACGAAACAAAACAAAACAAAACAAAAAACATTATTGCCAACAGCATTTGGTGTTCCCAGGCGGTCACCCATCCAAGTACTAACCAAACCCAACGTTGCTTAACTTCGCTGATCGGACGAGAAGCGGTGTTCTCAACGTGGTATGGCCGTTGGCATGAGACTGCCTACACATTGTGGCTAATAACCAACTCTTTTAAGTCATCGCGGCAGGATACGGACCTGCTTGTGGTGTCTTAATGGTAATTGTATCCTAACATATTTTTGTCTCCTTGGCATGGATATTTAACATCGTTTATTCAGTCTTGGGTTTATGTTCTTTCGCCATTTACAGACATTTTACATCTACCTACTTCCTCAGCCTGCCCTGCCAATTTCTAATGAATTTGTGGATTTTCTTTTGTAATACAAACATGTGTGTGCTCATCTGCTCTTCAGTTTTTATGATATTTGTCTCATCTGTCCTGCTTTATGATACTTTTACAAAGAACATGAACAAATGCTTCTATTTTAGAGAAGATATGGGATCCAGGTTTCGGAGCCGTAAAACCAACCGTCGTGATTGGTGGACGAGTTGCCAGGTTGCAGCTTCTGTACCGTGCCGGCACATAAATAGGTTCGGCTCAAGCGGCGGCAGCATCATTCCCCCGTGACTGTCTGAGCGTCTCTCATCACCTTGGTTATCTCATCATCATCATGGTAGAAGCAAAGCCTACCAAGAAGGCTGCGGCTGCTGCTGCTGTGGTGGCCACCACCAGGAAACCTCGCGTCCAGGTTGCTCACCCGAAAACTAGTCAAATGGTTCTAGCCGCGGTCGCAGCACTCAAAGACCGTAAGGGCTCGTCTCTACAAGCAATCAAGAAGTACGTTGTTGCCAACAACAAAGTCGAGGCTGCCAAGATCGCCATTTACATCCGAAGATTTCTCAAGAAAGCAGTGGCTGACGGCATTCTTGTTCAGACCAAGGGAAGTGGAGCTAGTGGATCATTCAAGCTGGCCGTAGCAGAGAAGAGGGCCGTTCTAACTCCCAAGAAAGCCACCACAACCAAGAAACCATCTACAGCAGCAAAGAAGGCCGTGGTAACTCCCAAGAAAGCCGCCACAAGCAACAAACCACCTACAGCCTTGAAAAAGAAGCAGCAGCAGCCAGCTTGTTGTTGGGAACAAAAAGCCCAAAATAAAGAGAGCTTCAAAATCTCCCAAACCACCCAAGGCAAAGAAAGCTGTCAAGAAAACAACAAAGGCAAAATAAACGACGACATGCAAGCAGCATGAATACACATGACAATAAACATCCAGGCCTCCCCCCTCAGTGGAGGGGCCTCATATGATTCCAAAAAGAGTTTAGTTTTGTAGACAAATAAATCATTACTTTTGGGGTAGATTTACTCTGTATATTATATATATATATATATATATATATATATATATATATATATATATATATATATATATATATATATATATATACACATGGGTGAGGTGATATGGTACCAAAGTTTTGGGTAAGGTGATTGACATTTACACAAGATAAAACACGAACCAATGGGAATAAAAACATAAGAATGGAAGTAACTGCAGAAGGCCTATTGGCCCATAACACAAGCACTTCCTCTTGATGCTTCTATATTGGTTCGGAGTCTTGAAGCTATATATATATATATATATATATATATATATATATATATATATATATATATATATATATATATATATATATATATATATATATATATATATGCACACAAAACTAAATAGTCTTGTTAGACAAATTGCCCCTATTAGAGGCAAGTTGACTAACAAGCCGAATGACTGCAATTGTTTTGAATTTGAGTTAAATCTAACATAGAAATGTAATCAAACCTAACCTAACCTATGCTAACCCAAGCTAAGCTAACCTAACCTAACCTAAGCTAACCCAAGCTAAGCTAACCTAACCTAACCTAACCTAACCTAACCTAACCTAAGCTAAGCTAACCTAACCTAACCTAACCCAGCAATTCATGATCTTAATATAATACTGTTAATTGGATAAACCAATTTGGAAAGAAATGTTCGAAAATAACAAAATTAACTGTGCTTGTTAGGAAAATTGGGCCTTGCATACTTGTCCCAATAGTGTGGTTCTCGCTTTTAGGTACGACATAAACGTATACCTAAGTTGAGAGAGAAAAAGATTCGCACTCAAACATGCATATCGATTGCCAGTCCTGAATTCTGGGTAGATATTCGTGTCCTCCCTTTTCATTTACCATCATTTGGATACTATCAAAACAGCTCTGAGAAGGATAAAATGAATAAAACGGGTAGCTCACTCATGTAAAAAGGAAGAGTTGGGAAAGATCTCTCTCTCTCTCTCTCTCTCTCTCTCTCTCTCTCTCCCCCTCACCCCCCCCCCCCCCACCAATGATCCTGCTCTGCTAGTATATAACGTAACAAACCTTCCCCCCCCCCCCCCCTCCCTCCCCAATCAGAGTCCCTTTAAGCATGCGAGGATAAAAAATAGATTTCATAAGACCCAATGTGCTAGCTGATATCAAAACAATTTATGTTATCGTCTATTAAGCCCTTCAGTAAAAAAAGTATAGGGACCTAATTAGGTCCCGTTTTGAGGTGGTGGTGGGTGGAATCGATGGATTAGCCAAGCTCTTATCCGCCGAATCCGTAGAGGGTACGACCCTGGCGCTTCAGAGCGTACACCACGTCCATAGCAGTGACGGTCTTCCTCTTGGCGTGTTCCGTGTAGGTTACAGCATCACGGATGACGTTCTCGAGGAACACCTTCAGGACGCCACGGGTCTCTTCGTAGATGAGACCCGAAATACGCTTCACGCCGCCACGACGAGCTAAGCGACGAATAGCGGGCTTGGTGATGCCCTGGATGTTGTCACGTAGCACCTTACGATGACGCTTGGCGCCACCCTTTCCGAGTCCCTTGCCTCCCTTGCCGCGTCCAGTCATGGTGTTGAAGTTGTGTGAATCGAATTGACGAATGCCCGCACGATTTCCCGACTATATCCCATCAAGCGGACGTACTAGTAGCATTGCAACTCCTGCCTGCCCTTACTTTACGCTTGTGGTCGAGTAGACACGGCTTTCTCACAACGCTTTCAAAACTGCAGTTGCCTACTCGTCTGTTTCACGTCCCTGTGAAATGACTTTTGCACAAATCCAAAAAATAGAGCAAAATCAGCGATAATAGTGATTGAGGTGAGCCGCCTGTTGGCTGCAGCCAGAGGAAGGAGGGGAGGGGCAACGGGGTGACGTAGGCGAGTCGAGCAGCCAATGGCGCTCGAGCAAGCGCCTCGAGACGGCGTATATAAGCAAAAATTTTTCGGCGCCGGCCATCACAAACCACAGTTGTTCACCATGGCTCGCACCAAGCAGACTGCTCGCAAGTCCACGGGAGGCAAGGCTCCTCGTAAGCAGCTGGCCACCAAGGCAGCACGCAAGTCTGCTCCTGCCACAGGGGGTGTGAAGAAGCCTCACCGTTACAGGCCCGGAACGGTCGCCCTGCGTGAGATCCGTCGTTACCAGAAGAGCACCGAGTTGCTCATCAGGAAACTTCCCTTCCAGCGTCTGGTGCGCGAGATTGCCCAGGACTTCAAGACCGATCTTCGCTTCCAGTCGTCTGCCGTCATGGCTTTACAGGAGGCATCCGAGGCTTACCTGGTCGGTCTCTTCGAGGACACTAACCTCTGTGCCATCCACGCCAAGCGTGTCACCATCATGCCAAAGGACATTCAGCTTGCTCGCCGTATCCGTGGAGAGCGTGCATAAGCTAAATCGACCACCCTAGTATACACCAAACTCGGCCCTTCTCAGGGCCAAAATATCCTTCTAAGGAGATTTCAGACATTCCTAGCATCAGTCATATGAATTAACCTTCATCTACACATATAATAAATAAATAAATAAATAAACAAATACACTAATTTAGGTGTCATACATACACGTGATATCAATAAATCAAGTCATTTGTAGTACAACCTGTTCTCTTACAAACAAAACGCCGTCGCTTTTCGCTCTTATGCACTGTCAAGGATCACCCACCCCCCCCCCCCCCCCCCAAAATAAAAATTGTCATACTGTACTAGAAATAAAAGCAGCTTGTATAAGTGACATACTGTCCAGTCCTGTTTTATTCTGTTTTCGGTCCTCTGGCTTAATCTGTTAAGTTAGGAGATGACATTTTAAATTAACCGTTTTCTTGACATTTTCAAACCTAAGAGGGTGGCCTGCATAGTAATCCTAATGTGGAACATAACAATGAATCTCTAATCTCTAGAAAAAAAAAAAGATACCGAGTGCTTATATGTGTTGAGAGAGAGAGAGAGAGAGAGAGAGAGAGAGAGAGAGAGAGAGAGAGAGAGAGAGAGAGAGAGAGAGAGAGAGAGAGAGAGAGAGAGAGAGAGAGAGACACAGACAGACAGACAGACAGACAAGACAGAGACAGACAAGACAGAGACAGACAGACAGACAGACAGACAGAGACTGAGAGAGAGAAACACACACAGACAGTTTCATAAATATTCTCATTTTATAGCTATTTGCTTTCAGTGACAGAGGTTTTTGTTATAATAGTATTGGTGTCTAACACTCACAATCTCTTTAGAAATTAAAGTGTGGCTCCAATGGAGCCGAGTTTGTTGGTTTGAGGCCAAGCCACCACCACAGGGCAGTAAGTAAGCCGTTTACTTGGAGGAGGTGTACTTGGTGACGGCCTTAGTGCCCTCAGAGACGGCGTGCTTGGCCAGTTCTCCGGGCAACAGGAGCCTTACAGCCGTCTGGATCTCCCGACTGGTAATGGTGGAACGCTTGTTGTAGTGGGCCAGGCGAGAAGCCTCGGCGGCGATGCGCTCGAAGATGTCGTTCACGAACGAGTTCATGATCGACATGGCTTTGGAAGAGATACCAGTGTCGGGGTGGACCTGCTTCAGCACTTTGTAGATGTAGATGCTGTAGCTCTCCTTCCTCCTGCGCTTCTTTTTCTTATCGCCCTTGGCAATGGCCTTCTGGGCCTTTCCGGCCTTCTTGGCAGCCTTTCCAGATGCCTTGGGTGGCATGATGATGCTCGTGCTGGCTGGCGTTGCGATACAATAATGAACTTTTGCGCGAGGCGAGCTTTCCTTTTATATCCCGCTCGCGACTCAGCTCAGAGCGGGTCGGAGCGCGCTGATCGGTCAGTGATGCGTGGGCTCCCTTGATCCTGAGCGGGGTATATAACACGAAGCTCGATCTGCGGGGCGGCATAAAACACCACAAACCCACAACAGCAGCAGCAATGTCAGGACGCGGCAAGGGAGGCAAAGTGAAGGGCAAGTCAAAGTCTCGCTCCAGCAGGGCCGGACTTCAGTTCCCCGTGGGCAGAATTCACCGTCTGCTGCGTAAGGGCAACTACGCCGAACGCGTCGGTGCTGGCGCTCCTGTCTACCTGGCAGCCGTCATGGAATACCTCGCTGCCGAAGTTCTGGAGCTCGCCGGTAATGCCGCACGTGACAACAAGAAGACCCGTATCATCCCACGTCACTTGCAGTTGGCCATCCGCAACGACGAAGAACTCAACAAACTTCTGTCTGGCGTAACCATTGCACAGGGAGGTGTTCTTCCAAACATTCAGGCAGTTCTTTTGCCAAAGAAGACAGAGAAGAAGTAAGCACTTCTGCCACCCACCACGACAAATACCATAACCAGGCTCCATCCGGAGCCACACACACTTTAATAGAGAGATTCAAGTAGACAATCAACTTTCAAACATTAATAATAACATTTATATTGATTTCATTTGGAATGTGTACATAACAAACAAACAAAACAAAATTATAGGGGATATTCAGCATCACTTGGAATATTAACCAATCATATAAATCCAATATATATTTTATATTTTACTTTAAGCGAGGAATTCATATTATATTAATTTTTAATCATACAAATGAACAAAAGCAATTCTTCACTAGACGTAATGAATGAATAAATGATCAAGGTTTTAATGTGTTTCATGAATATATATATATTATATATATATATATATATATATATATATATATATATATATTATATATATATATATATATATATATATATATATATATATATAATATATATATAATATTTATAATACTTGTGAACCAGAATATGTTTGAGCAGCAGCGATCGTGCCTGCCATTGGCCGAAGTGCAACAATTCAAATAATTTAAAGGGCCTGCTCGGGTATATAGAGAGGCTGGGAGACTGGGGCCGGTGGTGGGTGATGGGTGATGAGTGATGGTGTGGTGTGGTATGGTGTTGTTAAGAGTTGATTTACGGCCAGCCAGCCAGCTGCAGCCAAGGCAGGGCAGGGCAGGCAGGCAAGGCAAGGCAAGGCAAGGCAAGGCAAGGCAAGGCAGGCAATAACAGGCACAGGACAGGCAAGGCAAGGCAAGGCAAGGCAAGGCAAGCAGGCGGGCGGGCGGGCGGGCGGGCGGGCGGGCAGGCAGGCAGGCAGGCAGCCAGCCAGCCAGCCAGCCAGCCAGCCAGCCAGCCAGCCAGCCAGCCAGCCAGCCAGCCAGCCAGCCAGCCAGCCAGGCAGGCAGGCAGGCAGGCAGGCAGGCAGGCAGGCAGGCAGCCCAGCCAGCCAGCCAGCCAGCCAGCCAGCCAGCCAGCCAGCCACTCCCACTTTGTATTTATATGCATTCAATTTATATTCAAACATTATATATGTTAAGGGCCTAGTTTTAGTGTTTATTTTAAAAATGACAAACATCGAGTCGTTTTACCAGTCCTTTAGCGTTAACGGTGATGCATTTTAAAACTGAACAGAAATCACCTTTTCTGGATATATCAAATATCGAATCCGCTTAATGTGCCTACAATTCAATCATTCAAAAAATACATAATTTACATCATGCCTTTTCATAGAACAGACAATAAGATTTGAGACAATAAGAACTTTACTTTTAT
>NW_027190883.1:22500-23820 GCF_040958095.1 Procambarus clarkii
TAAGCTAAATCGACCACCCTAGTATACACCAAACTCGGCCCTTCTCAGGGCCAAAATATCCTTCTAAGGAGATTTCAGACATTCCTAGCATCAGTCATATGAATTAACCTTCATCTACACATATAATAAATAAATAAATAAATAAACAAATACACTAATTTAGGTGTCATACATACACGTGATATCAATAAATCAAGTCATTTGTAGTACAACCTGTTCTCTTACAAACAAAACGCCGTCGCTTTTCGCTCTTATGCACTGTCAAGGATCACCCACCCCCCCCCCCCCCCCCCCAAAATAAAAATTGTCATACTGTACTAGAAATAAAAGCAGCTTGTATAAGTGACATACTGTCCAGTCCTGTTTTATTCTGTTTTCGGTCCTCTGGCTTAATCTGTTAAGTTAGGAGATGACATTTTAAATTAACCGTTTTCTTGACATTTTCAAACCTAAGAGGGTGGCCTGCATAGTAATCCTAATGTGGAACATAACAATGAATCTCTAATCTCTAGAAAAAAAAAAAGATACCGAGTGCTTATATGTGTTGAAGAGAGAGAGAGAGAGAGAGAGAGAGAGAGAGAGAGAGAGAGAGAGAGAGAGAGAGAGAGAGAGAGAGAGAGAGAGAGAGAGAGAGAGACACAGACAGACAGACAGACAGACAAGACAGAGACAGACAAGACAGAGACAGACAGACAGACAGACAGACAGAGACTGAGAGAGAGAAACACACACAGACAGTTTCATAAATATTCTCATTTTATAGCTATTTGCTTTCAGTGACAGAGGTTTTTGTTATAATAGTATTGGTGTCTAACACTCACAATCTCTTTAGAAATTAAAGTGTGGCTCCAATGGAGCCGAGTTTGTTGGTTTGAGGCCAAGCCACCACCACAGGGCAGTAAGTAAGCCGTTTACTTGGAGGAGGTGTACTTGGTGACGGCCTTAGTGCCCTCAGAGACGGCGTGCTTGGCCAGTTCTCCGGGCAACAGGAGCCTTACAGCCGTCTGGATCTCCCGACTGGTAATGGTGGAACGCTTGTTGTAGTGGGCCAGGCGAGAAGCCTCGGCGGCGATGCGCTCGAAGATGTCGTTCACGAACGAGTTCATGATCGACATGGCTTTGGAAGAGATACCAGTGTCGGGGTGGACCTGCTTCAGCACTTTGTAGATGTAGATGCTGTAGCTCTCCTTCCTCCTGCGCTTCTTTTTCTTATCGCCCTTGGCAATGGCCTTCTGGGCCTTTCCGGCCTTCTTGGCAGCCTTTCCAGATGCCTTGGGTGGCATGATGATGCTCGTGCTGGCTGGCGTTGCGATACAATAA
>NW_027190884.1:0-23814 GCF_040958095.1 Procambarus clarkii
CAAACTGGGGTACTCCTCCACACTGGGGGTACTCCTCCACTCTGGGGGTACTCCTCCACACTGGGGGTACTCCTCCACACTGGTGGTACTCCTCCAAACTGATGGTACTCCTCCACACTGGTGGTACTCCTCCACACTGTTGGTACTCCTCCACACTGGGGGTACTCCTTCACACTGGGGGTACTCCTCCACACTGGTGGTACTCCTCCAAACTGATGGTACTCCACCACACTGGTGGTACTCCTCCACACTGGTGGTACTCCTCCACACTGGTGGTACTCCTCCACACTGGTGGTACTCCTCCACACACTGGTGGTACTCCTCCACACTGGGGGTACTCCTCCACACTGCGGGTACTCCTTCACACTGGTGGTACTCCTCCACACTGGGGGTACTCCTCCACACTGGTGGTACTCCTCCAAACCGATGGTACTCCTCCACACGGGGGGTACTCCTCCACTCTGGGGGTACTCCTCCACACTGGGGGTACTCCTCCACACTGGTGGTACTCCTCCAAACTGATGGTACTCCTCCACACTGGTGGTACTCCTCCACACTGTTGGTACTCCTCCACACTGGGGGTACTCCTTCACACTGGGGGTACTCCTCCACACCGGTGGTACTCCTCCACACTGGGGGAACTCCTCCACACTGGTGGTACTCCTCCAAACTGATGGTACTCCTCCACACTGGTGGTACTCCTCCACACTGGTGGTAGTCCTCCACACTGGTGGTACTCCTCCACACTGGGGGTACTCCTCCACACTGGTGGTACTCCTCCACACTGGGGGTACTCCTCCACACTGGGGGTACTCCTGCACACTGGTGGTACTCCTCCACACTGGTGGTAGTCCTCCACACTGGTGGTACTCCTCCACACTGGTGGTACTCCTCCACACTGGTGGTACTCCTCCACACTGGTGGTACTCCTCGTCACTGGTGGTACTCCTCCACACTGGTGGTACTCCTCCACACTGGTGGTACTCCTCCACACTGGTGGTACTCCTCCACACTGGTGGTACTCCTCCACACTGGTGGTACTCCTCCACACTGGTGGTAGTCCTCCACTGGTGGTACTCCTCCACACTGGGGGTACTCCTGCACACTGGTGGTACTCCTCCACACTGGTGGTACTCCTCCTCACTGGTGGTACTCCTCCACACTGGTGGTACTCCTCCACACCAGGGGTTCTCCTCCACACTGGTGGTACTCCTCCACACTGTGGTAGTCCTCCACACTGGTGGTACTCCTCCTCACTGGTGGTACTCCTCCACACTGGGGGTACTCCTCCACACTAGGGGTTCTCCTCCACACTGGGGGTACTCCTCCACACTGGTGGTACTCCTCCACACTGGTGGTACTCATCCACACCGGTGGTACTCCTCCTCCCTGAGGGTACTCCTATACACTGGGGGTACGCCTCCACACTAATGGTACTCCTCCACAATGGTGGTACTCCTCCACACTGTGGTACTCATCCACACCGGTGGTACTCTTCCTCACTGGGGGTACTCCTCCACACTGTGGTACTCATCCACACCGGTGGTACTCATCCACACTGGTGGTACTCCTCCACACTGTGGTAGTCCTCCACACTGGTGGTACTCCTCCACACTGGGGGTACTCCTCCACACTGGTGGTACTCCTCCACACTGCGGGTACTCCACCACACTGGTGGTACTCCTCCACACTGTGGTAGTCCTCCACACTGGTGGTACTCCTCCACACTGGTGCTACTGCTCCACACTGGTGGTACTCCTCCTCTCTGGGGGTACTCCTCCACACTGGTGGTACTCCTCCACATTTATGGTACTCCTCCACACTGGTGGTACTCCTCCACATTTATGGTACTCCTCCACACTGGTGGTACTCCTCCACACTGGTGGTACTCCTCCACATTGGTGGTACTCCTCCACACTGGTGGTACTCCTCCACATTTATGGTACTCCTCCACACTGGTGGTACTCCTCCACACTGGTGGTACTCCTCCACACTCGTGGTACTCCGCCACACTGGTGGTACTCCTCCACACTCGTGGTACTCCTCCACATTTATGGTACTCCTCCACACTGGTGGCACTCCTCCACATTTATGGTACTCCTCCACTCTGGTGGTACTCCTCCACACTGGTGGTACTCCTCCACACTGGGGGTACTCCTCCACACTGGGGGTACTCCACCACACTGGTGGTACTCCTCCACACTTGTGGTACTCCTCCACATTTATGGTACTCCTCCACACTGGTGGTACTCCTCCAAACTGGTGGTACTCCTCCACACTGGTGGTACCCCTCCACACTGGTGGTACTCCTCCAAACTGATGGTACTCCTCCACACAGGTGGTACTCCTCCACACTGGGGGTACTCCCCCACACTGGGGGTACTCCTCCACACTGGTGGTACTCCTCCACACTGGTGGTACTCCTCCACACTGGTAGTACTCCTCTACACTGGTGGTACTCATCCAAACTGATGGTACTCCTCCACACTGGTGGTACTCCTCCAAACTGATGGTACTCCTCCAAACTGGTGGTACTCCTTCACACTGGGGGTACTCCTCCACACTGGGGGTTCTCCTCCACACTAGGGGTACTCCTCCACACTGGTGGTACTCCTCCAAACTGATGGTACTCCTCCACACTGGTGGTACTCCTCCACACTGGGGGTACTCCTTCACACTGGTGGTACTCCTCCACACTGGGGGTACTCCTCCACACTGGTGGTACTCCTCCAAACTGATGGTACTCCTCCACACTGGGGGTACTCCTCCACACTGGGGGTACTCCTCCACACTGGGGGTACTCCTCCACACTGGTGGTACTCCTCCAAACTGATGGTACTCCTCCACACTGGTGGTACTCCTCCACACTGTTGGTACTCCTCCACACTGGGGGTACTCCTTCACACTGGGGCAACTCCTCCACACTGGTGGTACTCCTCCACACTGGGGGTACTCCTCCACACTGGTGGTACTCCTCCAAACTGATGGTACTCCTCCACACTGGTAGTACTCCTCCACACTGGGGGTACTCCTTCACACTGGGGGTACTCCTCCACACTGGTGGTTCTCCTCCACACAGGGGGTACTCCTCCACACTGGTGGTACTCCTCCAAACTGATGGTACTAATCCACACTGGTGGTACTCCTCCACACTGGGGGTACTCCTCTACACTGGTGGTACTCCTCCAAACTGGGGGTACTCCTCCACACTGGGGGTGCTCCTCCACACTGGTGGTACTCCTCCACACTGCGGGTACTCCTCCACACTGGTGGTACTCCTCCACACTCGTGGTTCTCCTCCACACTGGGGGTACTCCACACTGGGGGTACTTCTCCACACTGGTGGTACTCCTCCACACTGGTGGTACTCCTCCAAACTGGGGTTACTCCTCCACACTGGTGGTACTCCTCCAAACTGATGGTACTCCACCACACTGGTGGTACTCCTCGACACTGGTGGTACTCCTCTACACACTGGTGGTACTCCTCCACACTGGGGGTACTCCTCCACACTGGTGGTACTCCTCCACACTGGGGGTACTCCTCCACACTGGATGTACTCCTCCACACTGGTGGTACTCCTCCACACTGGTGGTACTCCTCCACACTGGTGGTACTCCTCTACACTGGTGGTACTCCTCCACACACTGGTGGTACTCCTCCACACTGGTGGTACTCCTCCACACTGGTGGTACTGCTCCACACTGGGGGTAATCCTCCACACTGGGGGTACTTCTCCACACTGGGGATACTCCTCCACACTGGGGGTACTCCTCCACACTGGTGGTACTCCTCCACACTGGTGGTACTCCTCCACACACTGGTGGTACTCCTCCACACTGGTGGTACTCCTCCACACACTGGTGGTACTCCTCCACACTGGTGGTACTCCTCCACACTGGTGGTACTCCTCCACACACTGGTGGTACTCCTCCACACTGGTGGTACTCCTCCACACTGGTGGTACTCCTCCACACTGGGGGTACTCCTCCACACTGGGGGTACTCCTCCACACTGGGGGTACTCCTCCACACTGGGGGTACTCCTCTACACTGGGGGTACTCCTCCACACTGGTGGTACTCCTCCACACTGGGGGTACTCCACCACACTGGGGTTACTCCTCCACACTGGTGGTACTCCTCCAAACTGATGGTACTCCACCACACTGGTGGTACTCCTCCACACTGGTGGTACTCCTCCACACTGGTGGTACTCCTCCACACTGGTGGTACTCCTCCACACAATGGTGGTAGTCCTCCACACTGGGGGTACTCCTCCACACTGGGGGTTACTCCTCCACACTGGTGGTACTCCTCCACACTGGGTGTACTCCTCCACACTGGTTGTACTCCTCCACAATGGGGGTACTCCTCCACACTGGTGGTACTCCTCCACACTGGGGGTACTCCTCCACACTGGGGGTACTCCTTCACACTGGTGGTACTCCTCCACACTGGGGGTACTCCTCCACACTGGTGGTACTCCTCCAAACTGATGGTACTCCTCTACACTGGGGGTACTCCTCCACACTGGGGGTACTCCTCCACACTGGGGGTACTCCTCCACACTGGTGGTACTCCTCCACAATGGGGGTACTCCTCCACACTGGTGGTACTCCTCCACACTGGGGGTACTCCTCCACAATGGGGGTACTCCTCCACACTGGTGGTACTCCTCCACACTGGTGGTACTCCTCCTCACTGGTGGTACTCCTCCACACTGGTGGTACTCCTCCACACCAGGGGTTCTCCTCCACACTGGTGGTACTCCTCCACACTGTGGTAGTCCTCCACACTGGTGGTACTCCTCCTCACTGGTGGTACTCCTCCACACTGGGGGTACTCCTCCACACTAGGGGTTCTCCTCCACACTGGGGGTACTCCTGCACACTGGTGGTACTCCTCCACACTGGTGGTAGTCCTCCACACTGGTGGTACTCCTCCACCCTGGTGGTACTCCTCCACACTGGTGGTACTCCTCCACACTGGTGGTACTCCTCCTCACTGGTGGTACTCCTCCACACTGGTGGTACTCCTCCACACTGGTGGTACTCCTCCACACTGGTGGTACTCCTCCACACTGGTGGTACTCCTCCACACTGGTGGTAGTCCTCCACTGGTGGTACTCCTCCACACTGGGGGTACTCCTGCACACTGGTGGTACTCCTCCACACTGGTGGTACTCCTCCTCACTGGTGGTACTCCTCCACACTGGTGGTACTCCTCCACACCAGGGGTTCTCCTCCACACTGGTGGTACTCCTCCACACTGGTGGTACTCCTCCACACTGGTGGTACTCCTCCACACTGGTGGTAGTCCTCCACTGGTGGTACTCCTCCACACTGGGGGTACTCCTGCACACTGGTGGTACTCCTCCACACTGGTGGTACTCCTCCTCACTGGTGGTACTCCTCCACACTGGTGGTATTCCTCCACACCAGGGGTTCTCCTCCACACTGGTGGTACTCCTCCACACTGTGGTAGTCCTCCACACTGGTGGTACTCCTCCTCACTGGTGGTACTCCTCCACACTGGGGGTACTCCTCCACACTAGGGGTTCTCCTCCACACTGGGGGTACTCCTCCACACTGGTGGTACTCCTCCACACTGGTGGTACTCATCCACACCGGTGGTACTCCTCCTCCCTGGGGGTACTCCTATACACTGGGGGTACTCCTCCACACTAATGGTACTCCTCCACAATGGTGGTACTCCTCCACACTGTGGTACTCATCCACACCGGTGGTACTCTTCCTCACTGGGGGTACTCCTCCACACTGTGGTACTCATCCACACCGGTGGTACTCCTCCACACTGGTGGTACTCCTCCACACTGTGGTAGTCCTCCACACTGGTGGTACTCCTCCACACTGGGGGTACTCCTCCACACTGGTGGTACTCCTCCACACTGCGGGTACTCCACCACACTGGTGGTACTCCTCCACACTGTGGTAGTCCTCCACACTGGTGGTACTCCTCCACACTGGTGCTACAGCTCCACACTGGTGGTACTCCTCCTCCTCTCTGGGGGTACTCCTCCACACTGGTGGTACTCCTCCACATTTATGGTACTCCTCCACACTGGTGGTACTCCTCCACATTTATGGTACTCCTCCACACTAGTGGTACTCCTCCACACTGGTGGTACTCCTCCACATTGGTGGTACTCCTAGACACTGGTGGTACTCCTCCACATTTATGGTACTCCTCCACATTTATGGTACTCTTCCACACTGGGGGCACTCCTCCACATTTATGGTACTCCTCCACTCTGGTGGTACTCCTCCACACTGGTGGTACTCCTCCACACTGGGGGTACTCCTCCACACTGGGGGTACTCCACCACACTGGTGGTACTCCTCCACACTTGTGGTACTCCTCCACATTTATGGTACTCCTCCACACTGGTGGTACTCCTCCACACTGGTGGTACTCCTCCACACTGGTGGTACTCCTCCACACTGGTGGTACTCCTCCAAACTGATGGTACTCCTCCACACAGGTGGTACTCCTCCACACTGGGGGTACTCCCCCACACTGGGGGTACTCCTCCACACTGGTGGTACTCCTCCACACTGGTGGTACTCCTCCACACTGGTAGTACTCCTCTACACTGGTGGTACTCATCCAAACTGATGGTACTCCTCCACACTGGTGGTACTCCTCCAAACTGATGGTACTCCTCCAAACTGGTGGTACTCCTTCACACTGGGGGTACTCCTCCACACTGGGGGTTCTCCTCCACACTAGGGGTACTCCTCCACACTGGTGGTACTCCTCCAAACTGATGGTACTCCTCCACACTGGTGGTACTCCTCCACACTGGGGGTACTCCTTCACACTGGTGGTACTCCTCCACACTGGGGGTACTCCTCCACACTGGTGGTACTCCTCCAAACTGATGGTACTCCTCCACACTGGGGGTACTCCTCCACACTGGGGGTACTCCTCCACACTGGGGGTACTCCTCCACACTGGTGGTACTCCTCCAAACTGATGGTACTCCTCCACACTGGTGGTACTCCTCCACACTGTTGGTACTCCTCCACACTGGGGGTACTCCTTCACACTGGGGCAACTCCTCCACACTGTTGGTACTCCTCCACACTGGGGGTACTCCTTCACACTGGGGCAACTCCTCCACACTGATGGTACTCCTCCACACTGGGGGTACTCCTCCACACTGGTGGTACTCCTCCAAACTGATGGTACTCCTCCACACTGGTAGTACTCCTCCACACTGGGGGTACTCCTTCACACTGGGGGTACTCCTACACACTGGTGGTTCTCCTCCACACAGGGGGTACTCCTCCACACTGGTGGTACTCCTCCAAACTGATGGTACTCCTCCACACTGGTGGTACTCCTCCACACTGGGGGTACTCCTTCACACTGGTGGTACTCCTCCACACTGGGGGTACTCCTCCACACTGGTGGTACTCCTCCAAACTGATGGTACTCCTCCACACTGGGGGTACTCCTCCACACTGGGGGTACTCCTCCACACTGGGGGTACTCCTCCACACTGGTGGTACTCCTCCAAACTGATGGTACTCCTCCACACTGGTGGTACTCCTCCACACTGTTGGTACTCCTCCACACTGGGGGTACTCCTTCACACTGGGGCAACTCCTCCACACTGTTGGTACTCCTCCACACTGGGGGTACTCCTTCACACTGGGGCAACTCCTCCACACTGATGGTACTCCTCCACACTGGGGGTACTCCTCCACACTGGTGGTACTCCTCCAAACTGATGGTACTCCTCCACACTGGTAGTACTCCTCCACACTGGGGGTACTCCTTCACACTGGGGGTACTCCTACACACTGGTGGTTCTCCTCCACACAGGGGGTACTCCTCCACACTGGTGGTACTCCTCCAAACTGATGGTACTAATCCACACTGGTGGTACTCCTCCACACTGGGGGTACTCCTCTACACTGATGGTACTCCTCCAAACTGGGGGTACTCCTCCACACTGGGGGTGCTCCTCCACACAGGGGGTACTCCTCCACACTGGTGGTACTCCTCCAAACTGATGGTACTAATCCACACTGGTGGTACTCCTCCACACTGGGGGTACTCCTCTACACTGATGGTACTCCTCCAAACTGGGGGTACTCCTCCACACTGGGGGTGCTCCTCCACACTGGTGGTACTCCTCCACACTGGGGGTACTCCTCTACACTGATGGTACTCCTCCAAACTGGGGGTACTCCTCCACACTGGTGGTACTCCTCCACACTCGTGGTTCTTCTCCACACTGGGGGTACTCCACACTGGGGGTACTTCTCCACACTGGTGGTACTCCTCCACACTGGTGGTACTCCTCCAAACTGGGGTTACTCCTCCACACTGGTGGTACTCCTCCAAACTGATGGTACTCCACCACACTGGTGGTACTCCTCGACACTGGTGGTACTCCTCCACACACTGGTGGTACTCCTCCACACTGGGGGTACTCCTCCACACTGGTGGTACTCCTCCACACTGGGGGTACTCCTCCATACTGGTTGTACTCCTCCACACTGGTGGTACTCCTCCACACTGGTGGTACTCCTCCACACTGGTGGTACTCCTCTACACTGGTGGTACTCCTCCACACACTGGTGGTACTCCTCCACACTGGTGGTACTCCTCCACACTGGTGGTACTGCTCCACACTGGGGGTAATCCTCCACACTGGGGGTACTCCTCCACACTGGGGATACTCCTCCACACTGGGGGTACTCCTCCACACTGGTGGTACTCCTCCACACTGGTGGTACTCCTCCACACACTGGTGGTACTCCTCCACACTGGTGGTACTCCTCCACACACTGGTGGTACTCCTCCACACTGGTGGTACTCCTCCACACTGGTGGTACTCCTTTTACACTGGTGGTACTCCTCCACACTGGTGGTACTCCTCCACACTGGTGGTACTCTTCCACACTGGGGGTACTCCTCCACACTGGGGGTACTCCTCCACACTGGGGGTACTCCTCTACACTGGGGGTACTCCTCCACACTGGTGGTACTCCTCCACACTGGGGGTACTCCACCACACTGGGGTTACTCCTCCACACTGGTGGTACTCCTCCAAACTGATGGTACTCCACCACACTGGTGGTACTCCTCCACACTGGTGGTACTCCTCCACACTGGTGGTACTCCTCCACACTGGTGGTACTCCTCCACACACTGGTGGTACTCCTCCACACTGGGGGTACTCCTCCACACTGGGGGTACTCCTTCACACTGGTGGTACTCCTCCACACTGGGGGTACTCCTCCACACTGGTGGTACTCCTCCAAACCGATGGTACTCCTCCACACTGGGGGTACTCCTCCACTCTGGGGGTACTCCTCCACACTGGGGGTACTCCTCCACACTGGTGGTACTCCTCCAAACTGATGGTACTCCTCCACACTGGTGGTACTCCTCCACACTGTTGGTACTCCTCCACACTGGGGGTACTCCTTCACACTGCGGGTACTCCTCCACACCGGTGGTACTCCTCCAAACTGATGGTACTCCTCCACACTGGTGGTACTCCTCCACACTGGTGGTAGTCCTCCACACTGGTGGTACTCCTCCACACTGGGGGTACTCCTCCACACTGGTGGTACTCCTCCACACTGGGGGTACTCCTCCACACTGGGGGTACTCCTGCACACTGGTGGTGCTCCTCCACACTGGTGGTAGTCCTCCACACTGGTGGTACTCCTCCACACTGGTGGTACTCCTCCACACTGGTGGTACTCCTCCACACTGGTGGTACTCCTCGTCACTGGAGGTACTCCTCCACACTGGTGGTACTCCTCCACACTGGTGGTACTCCTCCACACTGGTGGTACTCCTCCACACTGGTGGTACTCCTCCACACTGGTGGTAGTCCTCCACTGGTGGTACTCCTCCACACTGGGGGTACTCCTGCACACTGGTGGTACTCCTCCACACTGGTGGTACTCCTCCTCACTGGTGGTACTCCTCCACACTGGTGGTACTCCTCCACACCAGGGGTTCTCCTCCACACTGGTGGTACTCCTCCACACTGTGGTAGTCCTCCACACTGGTGGTACTCCTCCTCACTGGTGGTACTCCTCCACACTGGGGGTACTCCTCCACACTAGGAGTTCTCCTCCACACTGGGGGTACTCCTCCACACTGGTGGTACTCCTCCACACTGGTGGTACTCATCCACACCGGTGGTACTCCTCCTCCCTGAGGGTACTCCTATACACTGGGGGTACTCCTCCACACTAATGGTACTCCTCCACAATGGTGGTACTCCTCCACACTGTGGTACTCATCCACACCGGTGGTACTCTTCCTCACTGGGGGTACTCCTCCACACTGTGGTACTCATCCACACCGGTGGTACTCCTCCACACTGGTGGTACTCCTCCACACTGTGGTAGTCCTCCACACTGGTGGTACTCCTCCACACTGGGGGTACTCCTCCACACTGGTGGTACTCCTCCACACTGCAGGTACTCCACCACACTGGTGGTACTCCTCCACACTGTGGTAGTCCTCCACACTGGTGCTACTGCTCCACACTGGTGGTACTCCTCCTCTCTGGGGGTACTCCTCCACACTGGTGGTACTCCTCCACATTTATGGTACTCCTCCACACTGGTGGTACTCCTCCACATTTATGGTACTCCTCCACACTGGTGGTACTCCTCCACACTGGTGGTACTCCTCCACATTGGTGGTACTCCTCCACACTGGTGGTACTCCTCCACATTTATGGTACTCCTCCACACTGGTGGTACTCCTCCACACTGGTGGTACTCCTCCACACTCGTGGTACTCCTCCACATTTATGGTACTCCTCCACACTGGTGGCACTCCTCCACATTTATGGTACTCCTCCACTCTGGTGGTACTCCTCCACACTGGTGGTACTCCTCCACACTGGGGGTACTCCTCCACACTGGGGGTACTCCACCACACTGGTGGTACTCCTCCACACTTGTGGTACTCCTCCACATTTATTGTACTCCTCCACACTGGTGGCACTCCTCCACACTGGTGGTACTCCTCCACACTGGTGGTACTCCTCCACACTGGTGGTACTCCTCCAAACTGATGGTACTCCTCCACACAGGTGGTACTCCTCCACACTGGGGGTACTCCCCCACACTGGGGGTACTCCTCCACACTGGTGGTACTCCTCCACACTGGTGGTACTCCTCCACACTGGTAGTACTCCTCTACACTGGTGGTACTCATCCAAACTGATGGTACTCCTCCACACTGGTGGTACTCCTCCAAACTGAAGGTACTCCTCCAAACTGGTGGTACTCCTTCACACTGGGGGTACTCCTCCACACTGGGGGTTCTCCTCCACACTAGGGGTACTCCTCCACACTGGTGGTACTCCTCCAAACTGATGGTACTCCTCCACACTGGTGGTACTCCTCCACACTGGGGGTACTCCTTCACACTGGTGGTACTCCTCCACACTGGGGGTACTCCTCCACACTGGTGGTACTCCTCCAAACTGATGGTACTCCTCCACACTGGGGGTACTCCTCCACACTGGGGGTACTCCTCCACACTGGGGGTACTCCTCCACACTGGTGGTACTCCTCCAAACTGATGGTACTCCTCCACACTGGTGGTACTCCTCCACACTGTTGGTACTCCTCCACACTGGGGGTACTCCTTCACACTGGGGCAACTCCTCCACACTGGTGGTACTCCTCAACACTGGGGGTACTCCTCCACACTGGTGGTACTCCTCCAAACTGATGGTACTCCTCCACACTGGTAGTACTCCTCCACACTGGGGGTACTCCTTCACACTGGGGGTACTCCTTCACACTGGTGGTTCTCCTCCACACAGGGGGTACTCCTCCACACTGGTGGTACTCCTCCACACTGATGGTACTAATCCACACTGGTGGTACTCCTCCACACTGGGGGTACTCCTCTACACTGGTGGTACTCCTCCAAACTGGGGGTACTCCTCCACACTGGGGGTGCTCCTCCACACTGGTGGTACTCCTCCACACTGCGGGTACTCCTCCACACTGGTGGTACTCCTCCACACTCGTGGTTCTCCTCCACACTGGGGGTACTCCACACTGGGGGTACTTCTCCACACTGGTGGTACTCCTCCACACTGGTGGTACTCCTCCAAACTGGGGTTACTCCTCCACACTGGTGGTACTCCTCCAAACTGATGGTACTCCACCACACTGGTGGTACTCCTCGACACTGGTGGTACTCCTCCACACACTGGTGGTACTCCTCCACACTGGGGGTACTCCTCCACACTGGTGGTACTCCTCCACACTGGGGGTACTCCTCCACACTGGTTGTACTCCTCCACACTGGTGGTACTCCTCCACACTGGTGGTACTCCTCCACACTGGTGGTACTCCTCTACACTGGTGGTACTCCTCCACACACTGGTGGTACTCCTCCACACTGGTGGTACTCCTCCACACTGGTGGTACTGCTCCACACTGGGGGTAATCCTCCGCACTGGGGGTACTCCTCCACACTGGGGATACTCCTCCACACTGGGGGTACTCCTCCACACTGGTGGTACTCCTCCACACTGGTGGTACTCCTCCACACACTGGTGGTACTCCTCCACACTGGGGGTACTCCTTCACACTGGGGCAACTCCTCCACACTGTTGGTACTCCTCCACACTGGGGGTACTCCTTCACACTGGGGCAACTCCTCCACACTGGTGGTACTCCTCCACACTGGGGGTACTCCTCCACACTGGTGGTACTCCTCCAAACTGATGGTACTCCTCCACACTGGTAGTACTCCTCCACACTGGGGGTACTCCTTCACACTGGGGGTACTCCTACACACTGGTGGTTCTCCTCCACACAGGGGGTACTCCTCCACACTGGTGGTACTCCTCCAAACTGATGGTACTAATCCACACTGGTGGTACTCCTCCACACTGGGGGTACTCCTCTACACTGATGGTACTCCTCCAAACTGGGGGTACTCCTCCACACTGGGGGTGCTCCTCCACACTGGTGGTACTCCTTCACACTGCGGGTACTCCTCCACACTGGTGGTACTCCTCCACACTCGTGGTTCTTCTCCACACTGGGGGTACTCCACACTGGGGGTACTTCTCCACACTGGTGGTACTCCTCCACACTGGTGGTACTCCTCCAAACTGGGGTTACTCCTCCACACTGGTAGTACTCCTCTACACTGGTGGTACTCATCCAAACTGATGGTACTCCTCCACACTGGTGGTACTCCTCCAAACTGATGGTACTCCTCCAAACTGGTGGTACTCCTTCACACTGGGGGTACTCCTCCACACTGGGGGTTCTCCTCCACACTAGGGGTACTCCTCCACACTGGTGGTACTCCTCCAAACTGATGGTACTCCTCCACACTGGTGGTACTCCTCCACACTGGGGGTACTCCTTCACACTGGTGGTACTCCTCCACACTGGGGGTACTCCTCCACACTGGTGGTACTCCTCCAAACTGATGGTACTCCTCCACACTGGGGGTACTCCTCCACACTGGGGGTACTCCTCCACACTGGGGGTACTCCTCCACACTGGTGGTACTCCTCCAAACTGATGGTACTCCTCCACACTGGTGGTACTCCTCCACACTGTTGGTACTCCTCCACACTGGGGGTACTCCTTCACACTGGGGCAACTCCTCCACACTGGTGGTACTCCTCAACACTGGGGGTACTCCTCCACACTGGTGGTACTCCTCCAAACTGATGGTACTCCTCCACACTGGTAGTACTCCTCCACACTGGGGGTACTCCTTCACACTGGGGGTACTCCTTCACACTGGTGGTTCTCCTCCACACAGGGGGTACTCCTCCACACTGGTGGTACTCCTCCACACTGATGGTACTAATCCACACTGGTGGTACTCCTCCACACTGGGGGTACTCCTCTACACTGGTGGTACTCCTCCAAACTGGGGGTACTCCTCCACACTGGGGGTGCTCCTCCACACTGGTGGTACTCCTCCACACTGCGGGTACTCCTCCACACTGGTGGTACTCCTCCACACTCGTGGTTCTCCTCCACACTGGGGGTACTCCACACTGGGGGTACTTCTCCACACTGGTGGTACTCCTCCACACTGGTGGTACTCCTCCAAACTGGGGTTACTCCTCCACACTGGTGGTACTCCTCCAAACTGATGGTACTCCACCACACTGGTGGTACTCCTCGACACTGGTGGTACTCCTCCACACACTGGTGGTACTCCTCCACACTGGGGGTACTCCTCCACACTGGTGGTACTCCTCCACACTGGGGGTACTCCTCCACACTGGTTGTACTCCTCCACACTGGTGGTACTCCTCCACACTGGTGGTACTCCTCCACACTGGTGGTACTCCTCTACACTGGTGGTACTCCTCCACACACTGGTGGTACTCCTCCACACTGGTGGTACTCCTCCACACTGGTGGTACTGCTCCACACTGGGGGTAATCCTCCGCACTGGGGGTACTCCTCCACACTGGGGATACTCCTCCACACTGGGGGTACTCCTCCACACTGGTGGTACTCCTCCACACTGGTGGTACTCCTCCACACACTGGTGGTACTCCTCCACACTGGGGGTACTCCTTCACACTGGGGCAACTCCTCCACACTGTTGGTACTCCTCCACACTGGGGGTACTCCTTCACACTGGGGCAACTCCTCCACACTGGTGGTACTCCTCCACACTGGGGGTACTCCTCCACACTGGTGGTACTCCTCCAAACTGATGGTACTCCTCCACACTGGTAGTACTCCTCCACACTGGGGGTACTCCTTCACACTGGGGGTACTCCTACACACTGGTGGTTCTCCTCCACACAGGGGGTACTCCTCCACACTGGTGGTACTCCTCCAAACTGATGGTACTAATCCACACTGGTGGTACTCCTACACACTGGGGGTACTCCTCTACACTGATGGTACTCCTCCAAACTGGGGGTACTCCTCCACACTGGGGGTGCTCCTCCACACTGGTGGTACTCCTTCACACTGCGGGTACTCCTCCACACTGGTGGTACTCCTCCACACTCGTGGTTCTTCTCCACACTGGGGGTACTCCACACTGGGGGTACTTCTCCACACTGGTGGTACTCCTCCACACTGGTGGTACTCCTCCAAACTGGGGTTACTCCTCCACACTGGTGGTACTCCTCCAAACTGATGGTACTCCACCACACTGGTGGTACTCCTCGACACTGGTGGTACTCCTCCACACACTGGTGGTACTCCTCCACACTGGGGGTACTCCTCCACACTGGTGGTACTCCTCCACACTGGAGGTACTCCTCCACACTGGTTGTACTCCTCCACACTGGTGGTACTCCTCCACACTGGTGGTACTCCTCTACACTGGTGGTACTCCTCCACACACTGGTGGTACTCCTCCACACTGGTGGTACTCCTCCACACTGGTGGTACTGCTCCACACTGGGGGTAATCCTCCACACTGGGGGTACTCCTCCACACTGGGGATACTCCTCCACACTGGGGGTACTCCTCCACACTGGTGGTACTCCTCCACACTGGTGGTACTCCTCCACACACTGGTGGTACTCCTCCACACTGGTGGTACTCTTCCACACTGGGGGTACTCCTCCACACTGGGGGTACTCCTCCACACTGGGGGTACTCCTCCACACTGGGGGTACTCCTCTACACTGGGGGTACTCCTCCACACTGGTGGTACTCCTCCACACTGGGGGTACTCCACCACACTGGGGTTACTCCTCCACACTGGTGGTACTCCTCCAAACTGATGGTACTCCACCACACTGGTGGTACTCCTCCACACTGGTGGTACTCCTCCACACTGGTGGTACTCCTCCACACTGGTGGTACTCCTCCACACACTGGTGGTACTCCTCCACACTGGGGGTACTCCTCCACACTGGGGGTACTCCTTCACACTGGTGGTACTCCTCCACACTGGGGGTACTCCTCCACACTGGTGGTACTCCTCCAAACCGATGGTACTCCTCCACACTGGGGGTACTCCTCCACTCTGGGGGTACTCCTCCACACTGGGTGTACTCCTCCACACTGGTGGTACTCCTCCAAACTGATGGTACTCCTCCACACTGGTGGTACTCCTCCACACTGTTGGTACTCCTCCACACTGGGGGTACTCCTTCACACTGGGGGTACTCCTCCACACCGGTGGTACTCCTCCAAACTGATGGTACTCCTCCACACTGGGGGTACTCCTCCACACTGGTGGTACTCCTCCACACTGGGGGTACTCCTCCACACTGGGGGTACTCCTGCACACTGGTGGTACTCCTCCACACTGGTGGTAGTCCTCCACACTGGTGGTACTCCTCCACACTGGTGGTACTCCTCCACACTGGTGGTACTCCTCCACACTGGTGGTACTCCTCGTCACTGGAGGTACTCCTCCACACTGGTGGTACTCCTCCACACTGGTGGTACTCCTCCACACTGGTGGTACTCCTCCACACTGGTGGTACTCCTCCACACTGGTGGTAGTCCTCCACTGGTGGTACTCCTCCACACTGGGGGTACTCCTGCACACTGGTGGTACTCCTCCACACTGGTGGTACTCCTCCTCACTGGTGGTACTCCTCCACACTGGTGGTACTCCTCCACACCAGGGGTTCTCCTCCACACTGGTGGTACTCCTCCACACTGTGGTAGTCCTCCACACTGGTGGTACTCCTCCTCACTGGTGGTACTCCTCCACACTGGGGGTACTCCTCCACACTAGGAGTTCTCCTCCACACTGGGGGTACTCTTCCACACTGGTGGTACTCCTCCACACTGGTGGTACTCATCCACACCGGTGGTACTCCTCCTCCCTGAGGGTACTCCTATACACTGGGGGTACTCCTCCACACTAATGGTACTCCTCCACAATGGTGGTACTCCTCCACACTGTGGTACTCATCCACACCGGTGGTACTCTTCCTCACTGGGGGTACTCCTCCACACTGTGGTACTCATCCACACCGGTGGTACTCCTCCACACTGGTGGTACTCCTCCACACTGTGGTAGTCCTCCACACTGGTGGTACTCCTCCACACTGGGGGTACTCCTCCACACTGGTGGTACTCCTCCACACTGCGGGTACTCCACCACACTGGTGGTACTCCTCCACACTGTGGTAGTCCTCCACACTGGTGCTACTGCTCCACACTGGTGGTACTCCTCCTCTCTGGGGGTACTCCTCCACACTGGTGGTACTCCTCCACATTTATGGTACTCCTCCACACTGGTGGTACTCCTCCACATTTATGGTACTCCTCCACACTGGTGGTACTCCTCCACACTGGTGGTACTCCTCCACATTGGTGGTACTCCTCCACACTGGTGGTACTCCTCCACATTTATGGTACTCCTCCACACTGGTGGTACTCCTCCACACTGGTGGTACTCCTCCACACTCGTGGTACTCCTCCACATTTATGGTACTCCTCCACACTGGTGGCACTCCTCCACATTTATGGTACTCCTCCACTCTGGTGGTACTCCTCCACACTGGTGGTACTCCTCCACACTGGGGGTACTCCTCCACACTGGGGGTACTCCACCACACTGGTGGTACTCCTCCACACTTGTGGTACTCCTCCACATTTATGGTACTCCTCCACACTGGTGGCACTCCTCCACACTGGTGGTACTCCTCCACACTGGTGGTACTCCTCCACACTGGTGGTACTCCTCCAAACTGATGGTACTCCTCCACACAGGTGGTACTCCTCCACACTGGGGGTACTCCCCCACACTGGGGGTACTTTTCCACACTGGTGGTACTCCTCCACACTGGTGGTACTCCTCCACACTGGTAGTACTCCTCTACACTGGTGGTACTCATCCAAACTGATGGTACTCCTCCACACTGGTGGTACTCCTCCAAACTGATGGTACTCCTCCAAACTGGTGGTACTCCTTCACACTGGGGGTACTCCTCCACACTGGGGGTTCTCCTCCACACTAGGGGTACTCCTCCACACTGGTGGTACTCCTCCAAACTGATGGTACTCCTCCACACTGGTGGTACTCCTCCACACTGGGGGTACTCCTTCACACTGGTGGTACTCCTCCACACTGGGGGTACTCCTCCACACTGGTGGTACTCCTCCAAACTGATGGTACTCCTCCACACTGGGGGTACTCCTCCACACTGGGGGTACTCCTCCACACTGGGGGTACTCCTCCACACTGGTGGTACTCCTCCAAACTGATGGTACTCCTCCACACTGGTGGTACTCCTCCACACTGTTGGTACTCCTCCACACTGGGGGTACTCCTTCACACTGGGGCAACTCCTCCACACTGGTGGTACTCCTCAACACTGGGGGTACTCCTCCACACTGGTGGTACTCCTCCAAACTGATGGTACTCCTCCACACTGGTAGTACTCCTCCACACTGGGGGTACTCCTTCACACTGGGGGTACTCCTTCACACTGGTGGTTCTCCTCCACACAGGGGGTACTCCTCCACACTGGTGGTACTCCTCCAAACTGATGGTACTAATCCACACTGGTGGTACTCCTCCACACTGGGGGTACTCCTCTACACTGGTGGTACTCCTCCAAACTGGGGGTACTCCTCCACACTGGGGGTGCTCCTCCACACTGGTGGTACTCCTCCACACTGCGGGTACTCCTCCACACTGGTGGTACTCCTCCACACTCTTAGTTCTCCTCCACACTGGGGGTACTCCACACTGGGGGTACTTCTCCACACTGGTGGTACTCCTCCACACACTGGTGGTACTCCTCCACACTGGTGGTACTCCTCTACACTGGTGGTACTCCTCCACACACTGGTGGTACTCCTCCACACTGGTGGTACTCCTCCACACTGGTGGTACTGCTCCACACTGGGGGTAATCCTCCGCACTGGGGGTACTCCTCCACACTGGGGATACTCCTCCACACTGGGGGTACTCCTCCACACTGGTGGTACTCCTCCACACTGGTGGTACTCCTCCACACACTGGTGGTACTCCTCCACACTGGTGGTACTCCTCCACACACTGGTGGTACTCCTCCACACTGGTGGTACTCCTTTTACACTGGTGGTACTCCTCCACACTGGTGGTACTCCTCCACACTGGTGGTACTCCTCCACACTGGGGGTACTCCTCCACACTGGGGGTACTCCTCCACACTGGGGGTACTCCTCCACACTGGGGGTACTCCTCTACACTGGGGGTACTCCTCCACACTGGTGGTACTCCTCCACACTGGGGGTACTCCACCACACTGGGGTTACTCCTCCACACTGGTGGTACTCCTCCAATCTGATGGTACTCCACCACACTGGTGGTACTCCTCCACACTGGTGGTACTCCTCCACACTGGTGGTACTCCTCCACACTGGTGGTACTTCTCCACACACTGGTGGTACTCCTCCACACTGGGGGTACTCCTCCACACTGGGGGTTACTCCTCCACACTGGTGGTACTCCTCCACACTGGGGGTACTCCTCCACACTGGTTGTACTCCTCCACAATGGGGGTACTCCTCCACACTGGTGGTACTCCTCCACACTGGGGGTACTCCTCCACACTGGGGGTACTCCTTCACACTGGTGGTACTCCTCCACACTGGGGGTACTCCTCCACACTGGTGGTACTCCTCCAAACTGATGGTACTCCTCTACACTGGGGGTACTCCTCCACACTGAGGGTACTCCTCCACACTGGGGGTACTCCTCCACACTGGTGGTACTCCTCCAAACTGGGGTTACTCATCCACACTGGTGGTACTCCTCCAAACTGATGGTACTCCACCACACTGGTGGTACTCCTCCACACTGGTGGTACTCCTCCACACACTGGTGGTACTCCTCCACACTGGGGGTACTCCTCCACACTGGTGGTACTCCTCCACACTGGGGGTACTCCTCCACACTGGTTGCACTCCTCCACACTGGTGGTACTCCTCCACACTGGTGGTACTCCTCCACACACTGGTGGTACTCATCCACACTGGTGGTACTCCTCCACACTGGTGGTACTCCTCGACACTGGGGGTACTCCTCCACACTGGTGGTACTCCTCCACACTGGGGTACTCCTCCACACTGGGGGTACTCCTCCACACTGGGGGTACTCCTCCACACTGGTGGTACTCCTCCACACTGGTGGTACTCCTCCATACACTGCTGGTACTCATCCACACTGGTGGTACTCCTCCACACACTGGTGGTACTCCTCCACACTGGTGGTACTCCTCCACACTGGTGGTACTCCTTTTACACTGGTGGTACTCCTCCACACTGGTGGTACTCCTCCACACTGGTGGTACTCCTCCTCACTGGGGGTACTCCTCCACACTGGGGGTACTCCTCCACACTGGGGGTACTCCTCCACACTGGGGGTACTCCTCTACACTGGGGGTACTCCTCCACACTGGTGGTACTCCTCCACACTGGGGGTACTCCTCCACACTGGGGGGTACTCCTCCACACTGGTGGTACTCCTCCACACTAGGGGTACTCCTCCACACTGGTTGTACTCCTCCACACTGGGGGTACTCCTCCACACTGGTGGTACTCCTCCACACTGGGGGTACTCCTCGACACTGGGGGTACTCCTTCACACTGGTGATACTCCTCCACACTGGGGGTACTCCTCCACACTGGTGGTACTCCTCCAAACTGATGGTACTCCTCCACACTGGGGGTACTCCTCCACACTGGGGGTACTCCTCCACACTGGGGGTACTCCTCAACACTGGTGGTACTCCTCCAAACTGATGGTACTCCTCCAAACTGGTGGTACTCCTTCACACTGGGGGTACTCCTCCACACTGGGGGTACTCCTCCACACTGGGGGTACTCCTCCACACTGTTGGTACTCCTCCAAACTGATGGTACTCCTCCACACTGGTGGTACGCCTCCACACTGGGGGTACTCCTTCACACTGGTGGTACTCCTCCACACTGGGGGTACTCCTCCACACTGGTGGTACTTCTCCAAACTGATGGTACTCCTCCACACTGGGGGTTCTCCTCCACTCTGGGGGTACTCCTCCACACTGGGGGTACTCCTCCACACTGGTGGTACTCCTCCAAACTGATGGTACTCCTCCACACTGGTGGTACTCCACCACACTGTTGGTACTCCTCCACACTGGGGGTACTCATCCACACTGGTGGTACTCCTCCAAACTGATGGTACTCCTCCACACTGGGGGTACTCCTCCACACTGGGGGTACTCCTCAACACTGGGGGTACTCCTCCACACTGGTGGTACTCCTCCAAACTGGGGTTACTCCTCCACACTGGTGGTACTCCTCCAAACTGATGGTACTCCACCACACTGGTGGTACTCCTTCACACTGGTGGTACTCCTCCACACACTGGTGGTACTCCTCCACACTGGGGGTACTCCTCCACACTGGTGGTACTCCTCCACACTGGGGGTACTCCTCCACACTGGTTGTACTCCTCCACACTGGTGGTACTCCTCCACACTGGTGGTACTCCTCCACACACTGGTGGTACTCCTCCACACTGGTGGTACTCCTCCACACTGGTGGGACTCCTCCACACTGGGGGTACTCCTCCACACTGGTGGTACTCCTCCACACTGTGGTAGTCCTCCACACTGGTGGTACTCCTCCACACTAGTGCTACTGCTCCACACTGGTGGTACTCCTCCTCTCTGGGGGTACTCCTCCACACTGGTGGTACTCCTCCACATTTATGGTACTCCTCCACACTGGTGGTACTCCTCCACATTTATGGTACTCCTCCACACTGGTGGTACTCCTCCACACTGGTGGTACTCCTCCACATTGGTGGTACTCCTCCACACTGGTGGTACTCCTCCACATTTATGGTACTCCTCCACACTGGTGGTACTCCTCCACACTGGTGGTACGCCTCCACACTCGTGGTACTCCTCCACATTTATGGTACTCCTCCACACTGGTGGCACTCCTCCACATTTATGGTACTCCTCCACTCTGGTGGTACTCCTCCACACTGGTGGTACTCCTCCACACTGGGGGTACTCCTCCACACTGGGGGTACTCCACCACACTGGTGGTACTCCTCCACACTTGTGGTACTCCTCCACATTTATGGTACTCCTCCACACTGGTGGTACTCCTCCACACTGGTGGTACTCCTCCACACTGGTGGTACTCCTCCACACTGGTGGTACTCCTCCAAACTGATGGTACTCCTCCACACAGGTGGTACTCCTCCACACTGGGGCTACTCCCCCACACTGGGGGTACTCCTCCACACTGGTGGTACTCCTCCACACTGGTGGTACTCCTCCACACTGGTAGTACTCCTCTACACTGGTGGTACTCATCCAAACTGATGGTACTCCTCCACACTGGTGGTACTCCTCCAAACTGATGGTACTCCTCCAAACTGGTGGTACTCCTTCACACTGGGGGTACTCCTCCACACTGGAGGGTTCTCCTCCACACTAGGGGTACTCCTCCACACTGGTGGTACTCCTCCAAACTGATGGTACTCCTCCACACTGGTGGTACTCCTCCACACTGGGGGTACTCCTTCACACTGGTGGTACTCCTCCACACTGGGGGTACTCCTCCACACTGGTGGTACTCCTCCAAACTGATGGTACTCCTCCACACTGGGGGTACTCCTCCACACTGGGGGTACTCCTCCACACTGGGGGTACTCCTCCACACTGGTGGTACTCCTCCAAACTGATGGTACTCCTCCACACTGGTGGTACTCCTCCACACTGGTGGTACTCCTCCACACTGGGGGTACTCCTTCACACTGGGGCACTCCTCCACACTGGTGGTACTCCTCCACACTGGGGTACTCCTCAACACTGGTGGTACTCCTCCAAACTGATGGTACTCCTCCACACTGGTAGTACTCCTCCACACGGGGGGTACTCCTTCACACTGGGGGTACTCCTCCACACTGGTGGTTCTCCTCCACACAGGGGGTACTCCTCCACACAGGTGGTACTCCTCCAAACTGATGATACTAATCCACACTGGTGGTACTCCTCCACACTGGGGGTACTCCTCTACACTGATGGTACTCCTCCAAACTGGGGGTACTCCTCCACACTGGGGGTGCTCCTCCACACTGGTGGTACTCCTTCACACTGCGGGTACTCCTCCACACTGGTGGTACTCCTCCACACTCGTGGTTCTTCTCCACACTGGGGGTACTCCACACTGGGGGTACTTCTCACACTGGTGGTACTCCTCCACACTGGTGGTACTCCTCCAAACTGGGGTTACTCCTCCACACTGGTGGTACTCCTCCAAACTGATGGTACTCCACCACACTGGTGGTACTCCTCGACACTGGTGGTACTCCTCCACACACTGGTGGTACTCCTCCACACTGGGGGTACTCCTCCACACTGGTGGTACTCCTCCACACTGGGGGTACTCCTCCACACTGGTTGTACTCCTCCACACTGGTGGTACTCCTCCACACTGGTGGTACTCCTCCACACTGGTGGCACTCCTCTACACTGGTGGTACTCCTCCACACACTGGTGGTACTCCTCCACACTGGTGGTACTCCTCCACACTGGTGGTACTGCTCCACACCGGGGTGTAATCCTCCACACTGGGGGTACTCCTCCACACTGGGGATACTCCTCCACACTGGGGGTACTCCTCCACACTGGTGGTACTCCTCCACACTGGTGGTACTCCTCCACACACTGGTGGTAGCTCCTCCACACTGGTGGTACTCCTCCACACACTGGTGGTACTCCTCCACACTGGTGGTACTCCTCCACACTGGTGGTACTCCTTTTACACTGGTGGTACTCCTCCACACTGGTGGTACTCCTCCACACTGGTGGTACTCCTC
>NW_027190885.1:0-23793 GCF_040958095.1 Procambarus clarkii
TATGAGAAGGACTGGTGCTGGGAGGGAGGACTACGGGAAGGGTAAGAAGGGAAGGACTAGCAGCGGGAGGGAGGGAGGGAAGGAAGACAGTAAGGAGGGCGAGAGTGAGAAACGGCGGAAGGAGTGAGAACGAAGGTAAAGAACTGCCCCGAGAGTTAAGACGATGGGAAGGGCGGGATGGAATAGGGGCGGGTATGGGAAGGGCAGAAGGAGGGAGGATGAGCAGGGTTACGGGAGGGTGGAAAAAAGAAGGAGCCGGTACGGGAGGAGGGAGTTTGGGAAAACGATAGGAGACGGAGTGGGGAGTATGTAGATAGATTAATGGTTAGATAGATGAGTAGATGGATAGATGGAAAGAGAAGTAGATGAATAAATAGATTGATAGATAAGTAGAATGATAAATGGATAGATTAATGGAAAATGAGTTAGTAGGATCGTCGGATACAAATAGATAGAGAGATAGATATAAATAGTAATAGATAGATATATGGATGGATACGTTGATTGATAAATATATACATTGACGGATAGACGGATCCATAGATGAGTTGATGGATGAAAAGACAGATGAGTAGATGGATGGATAAACAGTCGAGTAGATGGACGGATACATAGTAAGATAGATGTATATAATGAAAAATTGTTGGTTTATGGGAAGATAGATTGATGGATTGACAATTATAAATAGATAAATAAAGGGCTACATTGATGGATACATTTGTGCTAGGTGAACAGGTGAATCAGGTTAAAGAATATCTGCCGATTTCCTCTTGCGTCAACCGGGATTCGAACGAGGACCTTAAGAATTACAACCAATAAACTCTCTCCATTTAGACAGTTGGCTACTAGTTCGCGTGTGTGTGTGTGTGTACTCACCTATTTGTGCATGCGGGGGTTGAGCTATGGTTCTTTGGTCCCACCTCTCAACTGTCAATCAACTGGTGTACAGATTCCTGAGCCTACTGGGCTCAATCATATCTACATTTGAAACTGTGTATGGAGTCAGCCTCCACCACATCACTGCTTAATGCATTCCATCCGTTAACTACTCTGACACTGAAAAAGTTACTTCTAACGTCTCTGTGGCTCATGTGGGTACTCAGTTTCCACCTGTGTCCCCTTGTTTGCGTCCCACCAGTGTTGAATAGTTTATCCTTGTTTACCCGGTCGATTCCTCTGAGGGTTGTGTAGGTTGTGATCATGTCTCCCCTTACTCTTCTGTCTTCCAGTGCCGTAAGGTGCATTTCCCGCAGCCTTTCCTCGTAACTCATGCCTCTTAGTTCTGGGACTAGTCTAGTGGCATACCTTTGGACTTTTTCCTGCTTCATCTTCTGCTTGACAAGATACGGACTCCATGCTGGGGCCGCATACTCCAGGATTGGTCTTACATATGTGGTGTACAAGATTCTGAATGATTCCTTACACAGATTCCTGAAGGCTGTTCTGATGTTAGGCAGTCTCGCATATGCCGCAGACGTTATTCTTTTTATGTATGCTTCAGGAGACAGGTTTGGTGTGATATCAACTCCTAGATCTTTCTCTCAGTCCGTTTCATTAAGTTCTTCATCTCCTATTCTGTATCCTGTGTCTGGCCTCCTGTTTCCACTGTGTGTGTGTGTGTGTATGCGTGTGTGTTAGTGAGAAATAAATGTAGTTGATATAAAAGAGGAAAAATACATTTGTTAGAAAGGCGGGGTCCAAGAGCTAATAACTCGATTTTGCAGACACAAATAATAAATACAAGGAATAAATACACACACACACACACATTAGTTGATAAAGGACTGTTTTGTGTGTATACCTATGTATACTATTGTCAGGAGCGACAGACAAGTGCAGCTATGTGTGTTTATGTGTACCTGCAATTGGACTGACATGTGTACGGTAATTATCTGTGTGTTAATTGTAAAAGGAACATATTAGTGAATGTTTTTTTTATGTAAATTGAATGACATATATACATGTACGCGTGTTTAGTGTTACTGTAATTTATAATGTTAGCGTGTGTACGTTTGAATGACATAGTGTCCCATCATTGTCACATTTTTTGTTACATGTTTACTATTGTCAGGAGCGACAGACAAGTGCAGCTATGTGTGTCTATGTGTACCTGCAATTGGACTGACACGTGTATGGTAATTATCTATCTGTCCATTGTTAAAGGAACATATTAGTGAATGTTTATTTATGTAAATTGATTGACATATGTACGTGTACGCGTGTTTAGTGGTACTGTAATTTACATACTTAACAGGTTTATGTTTGAATTAAATAGTATCCCATCATCGTCTCATTTTTTGTTACTATTTTGCTGTTCATTCTCAATCTCTCTGACTCCCGAGGACCATTTGTGCTCATGTGTGTTTATTAAAGGAAAATAATCATATTTTGTTTACAAAATAACTTGTATTTATTTTCCAAAAAAATGTTTTCAAAGAAAAAGTAATTGTCTAGTAAGCATTCATTTTTCTAACATACAAGACAGTTACTCACTACCTTACAGCAGTCAGGAACACTTTTGTTACTATCTCTTCACAGCGTCTTTTACATAAATACCCTATCTTAACAAATTCAATCATTAAATTCATAACTGGCAACCCCCTCGGCCCCCTCCCCCACAGGTCCAAGGCCACCGAGTGACTAACCCCACACCAATTCCCCAACCCAGGAAGCATCATTCCTTTCCCCTAACCTCTCCCAAATTATGTTTTTGACGAGTACACGCACTACGGGGCCTGACAGCTGAGTAGACAGCGCTCTCAACTCGTAATCCTAGCGTCCGTGTTCGATCCTCCGGTGATGGCAGAAACGAAACTGGGCAGTTTCTTTCACCTGTTGTTCCTGTTACCTAGCAGTAAATAGGTACCAGGGATTTAAACAGCTGTTATGGGCTGCTTCCTCTGTGTGTGTGTGTGTGTGTGTGTGTGTGTGTACTCACCTAGTTGTACTTGCGGGGGTTGAGCTCTGGCTCTTTGGTCCGGAGTGTGTGGAAAAATTTGTGTTAGTTACAAGTTAGTAATAGTTGATGGTGAATACTAACCCAAGCACGATCTCGTATAATACACTACACACGCCAACCCCCCCTCTCTCCCCCCAAATCACTCTACCTAAGTCATTAACAAATTAATACACATCAATTAATACACCAAAAATACTAACTATAAATAAAGGGTCCAAATTTGAGACAAACAGCGACTCCAGCGTGGTCTAGTCGGATGAGAACGTGTTCTCATCTGGATAGATTGCGATCGAGCCTGTCGGAACGGTTACGTAACTACAGGGCACTAATTTATGTGGTCCCCTCCTGTAGCTGCCTCTGTATCGAAAGGTTCTCTGGATAGCTGGAATTAGCCTGACTCCTAGTAAAGTAGGGAAGAGGTGAAATCCGTTGGGACCACGGACGGATACCTTGGATCCATTGACCTAGGGCAGGTCTAATCACCTGGGATTCGAACCCACGGTGGGAATAAGGGAAAAGAGTTGAAGGGAGGGACACAAATGGTTCCAGAAACCAAACTACACATAAACCCGGACACTCACACACACACACACACACATACACACACACACACACACACACACACACACACTCACCAGGACACTCACAGGGACACTCACTCAGACACACATCCATAGACACAAACTGTAATAAGGAAGACCATCTGAGGGAACACAGATTGCCTCGTGGACCCACAGGTATACCCGAACACACACACTCACCCGGACACTCACAGGGACACTCACCCAGACACACATTCATAGACACATTCTCAGTCGACTTGAGAATGGTCAAGGACTTACCGAAACGTCGTCGTTCCTTCACCTTCTAGTGTGTGGTCTGGTCAACATACTTTAGCCGCGTTATTGTGACTCATCGCCTGCATCCATAGACACAAACTGTGATAAAGAAGACCATCTGAGGGGACACAGATGGCCTCGTGGACTCACAGGTATAACCGGACACACACTCACCCGAACACTCACACAGACACACATCTATACACAAAAACTGTGATAAGGGAGACCATCTGAGGGGACACAGATGGCCTCGTGGACCCACAGGTATAACCGGACAAACACTCCCCCAAACACTCACAGGGACACTCAAACAAACACACAGACAGACATCCATAGACACAAAAATAAATTTTTATACCGAAAATTTAAAAATTAATGATAAATAAGGCAACGAAACGAAAAAATAAATACAATTTAATCATAATATTTATATTACAACCCCCAAACTCATCCAGCTCCTTGGATTGCGGGCAGGAAGCATGGATGCTGTGAGCCATTCCTCTCTGGATCTCCACACTAAGGCGCTGAAAGAGAAAACTGACGGCTGTAGGGTCTCTAGTTGTTTCAATTAGCTTCGACCCCAGCTCCTTCAAAAAACTTGCAGCACTTTTACCCCAGGCACCAAGTGTCTCTGAGGCAATGGGGACAAAATTGTAGTAGTGATCAAGGTCTCCGTTTTTATGTGACTTGGCTGCTTCCCAGTGATTGGCAGCACCTCCTGCCTGAGCAGCACTGAAGTTAACATAGGTGTTGCCTAAAGTTGAAACGCAAGTGTAGTCCCACAATAACTGTCTACCATTCTTCCAGGGGTTCACCGTGATCCCATCTGGGCGACCAACAGGCTCATCAGAGTTGCGGGGCAATACGGAACGGGACTCTCTCTCTGCTGGACAACCTTCCGTGATAAGGCTTCTCTTTATAATGTCGTTAACATCGCAGTGTCTTGCATGCCATCCTCCTGTCCTTTGGCAGAGAAGGCCATGTCGTCCGTACCTGTCGGCCACTGCCTCGCCACCAAAACCCCTGTATTCGGTGTGGATTCGGGCAGTGAGGCGGAGAGCCACAGCCATTCAGAGGGCCTGTGGTGAGACGAGTGCTAGTAGCTGATATTGGGGGTTGCTAATAGCAAGTCCTCTGCATGGGGAGCTGCTACAGCTCTAAGTCGGGCAGTATCATGTGGTGTTGTCGCAGCTTACAGTAATGTTGGAGCTACTTTGTCGGCAATGGGGCGATCCCAACTGGATTGCTTATGGGTATATATTATATATATATATATATATATATATATATATATATATATATATATATATATATATATATATATATATATATATATATATATATATATATATATATATATATATATATATATATATATATATATATATGCTGGAGGCTGTAGCTATCCACAGATTTTTTTGAATATATTTATTATTATATTATTAAGGCTTATTTTTACCAAATTAGAGGGGAAATGGTCTGAGGTAGGGAACGGACATAGGATGGTAGGTGTAGACATTAGTTAAAGTATTTTGGAATAATTATTATTTATTCTCACCCCTCCCCCCCTCTCTCCCTGTTGATTCAATTAAGGTTAATTGTGAATTATTACTGGAGATGGTTGAAGACTTTTTCGTAATCAGAAAAAATGATTTCCTTAAATTAAACACATAAAGTAGTTTAATTTTGGTCCTATTGATCCTAATTTTTGTAAGAGGGAAGAGGTACAAAGCCGGTGGGGGGGGGCGGGAGATTTAGAGGTGGTATAAAGAGGGAGAACAGGAGAAGAGGTGTAGGTGAGGTGAAAGAGGGATGAAGAGGGAGTGAAGGAGGTACTGGGGGAGGTAAGAGGACGATGAGAAGGACTGGTGCTGGGAGGGAGGACTACGGGAAGGGTAAGAAGGGAAGGACTAGCAGCGGGAGGGAGGGAGGGAAGGAAGACAGTAAGGAGGGCGAGAGTGAGAAACGGCGGAAGGAGTGAGAACGAAGGTAAAGAACTGCCCCGAGAGTTAAGACGATGGGAAGGGCGGGATGGAATAGGGGCGGGTATGGGAAGGGCAGAAGGAGGGAGGATGAGCAGGGTTACGGGAGGGTGGAAAAAAGAAGGAGCCGGTACGGGAGGAGGGAGTTTGGGAAAACGATAGGAGACGGAGTGGGGAGTATGTAGATAGATTAATGGTTAGATAGATGAGTAGATGGATAGATGGAAAGAGAAGTAGATGAATAAATAGATTGATAGATAAGTAGAATGATAAATGGATAGATTAATGGAAAATGAGTTAGTAGGATCGTCGGATACAAATAGATAGAGAGATAGATATAAATAGTAATAGATAGATATATGGATGGATACGTTGATTGATAAATATATACATTGACGGATAGACGGATCCATAGATGAGTTGATGGATGAAAAGACAGATGAGTAGATGGATGGATAAACAGTCGAGTAGATGGACGGATACATAGTAAGATAGATGTATATAATGAAAAATTGTTGGTTTATGGGAAGATAGATTGATGGATTGACAATTATAAATAGATAAATAAAGGGCTACATTGATGGATACATTTGTGCTAGGTGAACAGGTGAATCAGGTTAAAGAATATCTGCCGATTTCCTCTTGCGTCAACCGGGATTCGAACGAGGACCTTAAGAATTACAACCAATAAACTCTCTCCATTTAGACAGTTGGCTACTAGTTCGCGTGTGTGTGTGTGTGTACTCACCTATTTGTGCATGCGGGGGTTGAGCTATGGTTCTTTGGTCCCACCTCTCAACTGTCAATCAACTGGTGTACAGATTCCTGAGCCTACTGGGCTCAATCATATCTACATTTGAAACTGTGTATGGAGTCAGCCTCCACCACATCACTGCTTAATGCATTCCATCCGTTAACTACTCTGACACTGAAAAAGTTACTTCTAACGTCTCTGTGGCTCATGTGGGTACTCAGTTTCCACCTGTGTCCCCTTGTTTGCGTCCCACCAGTGTTGAATAGTTTATCCTTGTTTACCCGGTCGATTCCTCTGAGGGTTGTGTAGGTTGTGATCATGTCTCCCCTTACTCTTCTGTCTTCCAGTGCCGTAAGGTGCATTTCCCGCAGCCTTTCCTCGTAACTCATGCCTCTTAGTTCTGGGACTAGTCTAGTGGCATACCTTTGGACTTTTTCCTGCTTCATCTTCTGCTTGACAAGATACGGACTCCATGCTGGGGCCGCATACTCCAGGATTGGTCTTACATATGTGGTGTACAAGATTCTGAATGATTCCTTACACAGATTCCTGAAGGCTGTTCTGATGTTAGGCAGTCTCGCATATGCCGCAGACGTTATTCTTTTTATGTATGCTTCAGGAGACAGGTTTGGTGTGATATCAACTCCTAGATCTTTCTCTCAGTCCGTTTCAGTTCTTAATTCTCATCTCTATTCTGTATCCTGTGTCTGGCCTCCTGTTTCCACTGTGTGTGTGTGTGTGTATGCGTGTGTGTTAGTGAGAAATAAATGTAGTTGATATAAAAGAGGAAAAATACATTTGTTAGAAAGGCGGGGTCCAAGAGCTAATAACTCGATTTTGCAGACACAAATAATAAATACAAGGAATAAATACACACACACACACACATTAGTTGATAAAGGACTGTTTTGTGTGTATACCTATGTATACTATTGTCAGGAGCGACAGACAAGTGCAGCTATGTGTGTTTATGTGTACCTGCAATTGGACTGACATGTGTACGGTAATTATCTGTGTGTTAATTGTAAAAGGAACATATTAGTGAATGTTTTTTTTATGTAAATTGAATGACATATATACATGTACGCGTGTTTAGTGTTACTGTAATTTATAATGTTAGCGTGTGTACGTTTGAATGACATAGTGTCCCATCATTGTCACATTTTTTGTTACATGTTTACTATTGTCAGGAGCGACAGACAAGTGCAGCTATGTGTGTCTATGTGTACCTGCAATTGGACTGACACGTGTATGGTAATTATCTATCTGTCCATTGTTAAAGGAACATATTAGTGAATGTTTATTTATGTAAATTGATTGACATATGTACGTGTACGCGTGTTTAGTGGTACTGTAATTTACATACTTAACAGGTTTATGTTTGAATTAAATAGTATCCCATCATCGTCTCATTTTTTGTTACTATTTTGCTGTTCATTCTCAATCTCTCTGACTCCCGAGGACCATTTGTGCTCATGTGTGTTTATTAAAGGAAAATAATCATATTTTGTTTACAAAATAACTTGTATTTATTTTCCAAAAAAATGTTTTCAAAGAAAAAGTAATTGTCTAGTAAGCATTCATTTTTCTAACATACAAGACAGTTACTCACTACCTTACAGCAGTCAGGAACACTTTTGTTACTATCTCTTCACAGCGTCTTTTACATAAATACCCTATCTTAACAAATTCAATCATTAAATTCATAACTGGCAACCCCCTCGGCCCCCTCCCCCACAGGTCCAAGGCCACCGAGTGACTAACCCCACACCAATTCCCCAACCCAGGAAGCATCATTCCTTTCCCCTAACCTCTCCCAAATTATGTTTTTGACGAGTACACGCACTACGGGGCCTGACAGCTGAGTAGACAGCGCTCTCAACTCGTAATCCTAGCGTCCGTGTTCGATCCTCCGGTGATGGCAGAAACGAAACTGGGCAGTTTCTTTCACCTGTTGTTCCTGTTACCTAGCAGTAAATAGGTACCAGGGATTTAAACAGCTGTTATGGGCTGCTTCCTCTGTGTGTGTGTGTGTGTGTGTGTGTGTGTGTGTACTCACCTAGTTGTACTTGCGGGGGTTGAGCTCTGGCTCTTTGGTCCGGAGTGTGTGGAAAAATTTGTGTTAGTTACAAGTTAGTAATAGTTGATGGTGAATACTAACCCAAGCACGATCTCGTATAATACACTACACACGCCAACCCCCCCTCTCCCCCCAAATCACTCTACCTAAGTCATTAACAAATTAATACACATCAATTAATACACCAAAAATACTAACTATAAATAAAGGGTCCAAATTTGAGACAAACAGCGACTCCAGCGTGGTCTAGTCGGATGAGAACGTGTTCTCATCTGGATAGATTGCGATCGAGCCTGTCGGAACGGTTACGTAACTACAGGGCACTAATTTATGTGGTCCCCTCCTGTAGCTGCCTCTGTATCGAAAGGTTCTCTGGATAGCTGGAATTAGCCTGACTCCTAGTAAAGTAGGGAAGAGGTGAAATCCGTTGGGACCACGGACGGATACCTTGGATCCATTGACCTAGGGCAGGTCTAATCACCTGGGATTCGAACCCACGGTGGGAATAAGGGAAAAGAGTTGAAGGGAGGGACACAAATGGTTCCAGAAACCAAACTACACATAAACCCGGACACTCACACACACACACACACACACATACACACACACACACACACACACACACACACACACACACTCACCAGGACACTCACAGGGACACTCACTCAGACACACATCCATAGACACAAACTGTAATAAGGAAGACCATCTGAGGGAACACAGATTGCCTCGTGGACCCACAGGTATACCCGAACACACACACTCACCCGGACACTCACAGGGACACTCACCCAGACACACATTCATAGACACATTCTCAGTCGACTTGAGAATGGTCAAGGACTTACCGAAACGTCGTCGTTCCTTCACCTTCTAGTGTGTGGTCTGGTCAACATACTTTAGCCGCGTTATTGTGACTCATCGCCTGCATCCATAGACACAAACTGTGATAAAGAAGACCATCTGAGGGGACACAGATGGCCTCGTGGACTCACAGGTATAACCGGACACACACTCACCCGAACACTCACACAGACACACATCTATACACAAAAACTGTGATAAGGGAGACCATCTGAGGGGACACAGATGGCCTCGTGGACCCACAGGTATAACCGGACAAACACTCCCCCAAACACTCACAGGGACACTCAAACAAACACACAGACAGACATCCATAGACACAAAAATAAATTTTTATACCGAAAATTTAAAAATTAATGATAAATAAGGCAACGAAACGAAAAAATAAATACAATTTAATCATAATATTTATATTACAACCCCCAAACTCATCCAGCTCCTTGGATTGCGGGCAGGAAGCATGGATGCTGTGAGCCATTCCTCTCTGGATCTCCACACTAAGGCGCTGAAAGAGAAAACTGACGGCTGTAGGGTCTCTAGTTGTTTCAATTAGCTTCGACCCCAGCTCCTTCAAAAAACTTGCAGCACTTTTACCCCAGGCACCAAGTGTCTCTGAGGCAATGGGGACAAAATTGTAGTAGTGATCAAGGTCTCCGTTTTTATGTGACTTGGCTGCTTCCCAGTGATTGGCAGCACCTCCTGCCTGAGCAGCACTGAAGTTAACATAGGTGTTGCCTAAAGTTGAAACGCAAGTGTAGTCCCACAATAACTGTCTACCATTCTTCCAGGGGTTCACCGTGATCCCATCTGGGCGACCAACAGGCTCATCAGAGTTGCGGGGCAATACGGAACGGGACTCTCTCTCTGCTGGACAACCTTCCGTGATAAGGCTTCTCTTTATAATGTCGTTAACATCGCAGTGTCTTGCATGCCATCCTCCTGTCCTTTGGCAGAGAAGGCCATGTCGTCCGTACCTGTCGGCCACTGCCTCGCCACCAAAACCCCTGTATTCGGTGTGGATTCGGGCAGTGAGGCGGAGAGCCACAGCCATTCAGAGGGCCTGTGGTGAGACGAGTGCTAGTAGCTGATATTGGGGGTTGCTAATAGCAAGTCCTCTGCATGGGGAGCTGCTACAGCTCTAAGTCGGGCAGTATCATGTGGTGTTGTCGCAGCTTACAGTAATGTTGGAGCTACTTTGTCGGCAATGGGGCGATCCCAACTGGATTGCTTATGGGCTATATATATATATATATATATATATATATATATATATATATATATATATATATATATATATATATATATATATATATATATATATATATATATATATATATATATATATATATATATGCTGGAGGCTGTAGCTATCCACAGATTTTTTTGAATATATTTATTATTATATTATTAAGGCTTATTTTTACCAAATTAGAGGGGAAATGGTCTGAGGTAGGGAACGGACATAGGATGGTAGGTGTAGACATTAGTTAAAGTATTTTGGAATAATTATTATTTATTCTCACCCCTCCCCCCCTCTCTCCCTGTTGATTCAATTAAGGTTAATTGTGAATTATTACTGGAGATGGTTGAAGACTTTTTCGTAATCAGAAAAAATGATTTCCTTAAATTAAACACATAAAGTAGTTTAATTTTGGTCCTATTGATCCTAATTTTTGTAAGAGGGAAGAGGTACAAAGCCGGTGGGGCGGGAGGGGATTGGAGAGAGGTGGTATAAAGAGGGAGAACAGGAGAAGAGGTGTAGGTGAGGTGAAAGAGGGATGAAGAGGGAGTGAAGGAGGTACTGGGGGAGGTAAGAGGACGATGAGAAGGACTGGTGCTGGGAGGGAGGACTACGGGAAGGGTAAGAAGGGAAGGACTAGCAGCGGGAGGGAGGGAGGGAAGGAAGACAGTAAGGAGGGCGAGAGTGAGAAACGGCGGAAGGAGTGAGAACGAAGGTAAAGAACTGCCCCGAGAGTTAAGACGATGGGAAGGGCGGGATGGAATAGGGGCGGGTATGGGAAGGGCAGAAGGAGGGAGGATGAGCAGGGTTACGGGAGGGTGGAAAAAAGAAGGAGCCGGTACGGGAGGAGGGAGTTTGGGAAAACGATAGGAGACGGAGTGGGGAGTATGTAGATAGATTAATGGTTAGATAGATGAGTAGATGGATAGATGGAAAGAGAAGTAGATGAATAAATAGATTGATAGATAAGTAGAATGATAAATGGATAGATTAATGGAAAATGAGTTAGTAGGATCGTCGGATACAAATAGATAGAGAGATAGATATAAATAGTAATAGATAGATATATGGATGGATACGTTGATTGATAAATATATACATTGACGGATAGACGGATCCATAGATGAGTTGATGGATGAAAAGACAGATGAGTAGATGGATGGATAAACAGTCGAGTAGATGGACGGATACATAGTAAGATAGATGTATATAATGAAAAATTGTTGGTTTATGGGAAGATAGATTGATGGATTGACAATTATAAATAGATAAATAAAGGGCTACATTGATGGATACATTTGTGCTAGGTGAACAGGTGAATCAGGTTAAAGAATATCTGCCGATTTCCTCTTGCGTCAACCGGGATTCGAACGAGGACCTTAAGAATTACAACCAATAAACTCTCTCCATTTAGACAGTTGGCTACTAGTTCGCGTGTGTGTGTGTGTGTACTCACCTATTTGTGCATGCGGGGGTTGAGCTATGGTTCTTTGGTCCCACCTCTCAACTGTCAATCAACTGGTGTACAGATTCCTGAGCCTACTGGGCTCAATCATATCTACATTTGAAACTGTGTATGGAGTCAGCCTCCACCACATCACTGCTTAATGCATTCCATCCGTTAACTACTCTGACACTGAAAAAGTTACTTCTAACGTCTCTGTGGCTCATGTGGGTACTCAGTTTCCACCTGTGTCCCCTTGTTTGCGTCCCACCAGTGTTGAATAGTTTATCCTTGTTTACCCGGTCGATTCCTCTGAGGGTTGTGTAGGTTGTGATCATGTCTCCCCTTACTCTTCTGTCTTCCAGTGCCGTAAGGTGCATTTCCCGCAGCCTTTCCTCGTAACTCATGCCTCTTAGTTCTGGGACTAGTCTAGTGGCATACCTTTGGACTTTTTCCTGCTTCATCTTCTGCTTGACAAGATACGGACTCCATGCTGGGGCCGCATACTCCAGGATTGGTCTTACATATGTGGTGTACAAGATTCTGAATGATTCCTTACACAGATTCCTGAAGGCTGTTCTGATGTTAGGCAGTCTCGCATATGCCGCAGACGTTATTCTTTTTATGTATGCTTCAGGAGACAGGTTTGGTGTGATATCAACTCCTAGATCTTTCTCTCAGTCCGTTTCATTAAGTTCTTCATCTCCTATTCTGTATCCTGTGTCTGGCCTCCTGTTTCCACTGTGTGTGTGTGTGTGTATGCGTGTGTGTTAGTGAGAAATAAATGTAGTTGATATAAAAGAGGAAAAATACATTTGTTAGAAAGGCGGGGTCCAAGAGCTAATAACTCGATTTTGCAGACACAAATAATAAATACAAGGAATAAATACACACACACACACACATTAGTTGATAAAGGACTGTTTTGTGTGTATACCTATGTATACTATTGTCAGGAGCGACAGACAAGTGCACCTATGTGTGTTTATGTGTACCTGCAATTGGACTGACATGTGTACGGTAATTATCTGTGTGTTAATTGTAAAAGGAACATATTAGTGAATGTTTTTTTATGTAAATTGAATGACATATATACATGTACGCGTGTTTAGTGTTACTGTAATTTATAATGTTAGCGTGTGTGGTTTGAATGACATAGTGTCCCATCATTGTCACATTTTTTGTTACATGTTTACTATTGTCAGGAGCGACAGACAAGTGCAGCTATGTGTGTCTATGTGTACCTGCAATTGGACTGACACGTGTATGGTAATTATCTATCTGTCCATTGTTAAAGGAACATATTAGTGAATGTTTATTTATGTAAATTGATGACATATGTACGTGTACGCGTGTTTAGTGGTACTGTAATTTACATACTTAACAGGTTTATGTTTGAATTAAATAGTATCCCATCATCGTCTCATTTTTTGTTACTATTTTGCTGTTCATTCTCAATCTCTCTGATCCCGAGGACCATTTGTGCTCATGTGTGTTTATTAAAGGAAAATAATCATATTTTGTTTACAAAATAACTTGTATTTATTTTCCAAAAAAATGTTTTCAAAGAAAAAGTAATTGTCTAGTAAGCATTCATTTTTCTAACATACAAGACAGTTACTCACTACCTTACAGCAGTCAGGAACACTTTTGTTACTATCTCTTCACAGCGTCTTTTACATAAATACCCTATCTTAACAAATTCAATCATTAAATTCATAACTGGCAACCCCCTCGGCCCCCTCCCCCACAGGTCCAAGGCCACCGAGTGACTAACCCCACACCAATTCCCCAACCCAGGAAGCATCATTCCTTTCCCCTAACCTCTCCCAAATTATGTTTTTGACGAGTACACGCACTACGGGGCCTGACAGCTGAGTAGACAGCGCTCTCAACTCGTAATCCTAGCGTCCGTGTTCGATCCTCCGGTGATGGCAGAAACGAAACTGGGCAGTTTCTTTCACACTGTTGTTCCTGTTACCTAGCAGTAAATAGGTACCAGGGATTTAAACAGCTGTTATGGGCTGCTTCCTCTGGGTGTGTGTGTGTGTGTGTGTGTGTGTGTACTCACCTAGTTGTACTTGCGGGGGTTGAGCTCTGGCTCTTTGGTCCGGAGTGTGTGGAAAAATTTGTGTTAGTTACAAGTTAGTAATAGTTGATGGTGAATACTAACCCAAGCACGATCTCGTATAATACACTACACACGCCAACCCCCCCTCTCTCCCCCAAATCACTCTACCTAAGTCATTAACAAATTAATACACATCAATTAATACACCAAAAATACTAACTATAAATAAAGGGTCCAAATTTGAGACAAACAGCGACTCCAGCGTGGTCTAGTCGGATGAGAACGTGTCTCATCTGGATAGATTGCGATCGAGCCTGTCGGAACGGTTACGTAACTACAGGGCACTAATTTATGTGGTCCCCTCCTGTAGCTGCCTCTGTATCGAAAGGTTCTCTGGATAGCTGGAATTAGCCTGACTCCTAGTAAAGTAGGGAAGAGGTGAAATCCGTTGGGACCACGGACGGATACCTTGGATCCATTGACCTAGGGCAGGTCTAATCACCTGGGATTCGAACCCACGGTGGGAATAAGGGAAAAGAGTTGAAGGGAGGGACACAAATGGTTCCAGAAACCAAACTACACATAAACCCGGACACTCACACACACACACACACACAACACACACACACACACACACACACACACACACTCACCAGGACACTCACAGGGACACTCACTCAGACACACATCCATAGACACAAACTGTAATAAGGAAGACCATCTGAGGGAACACAGATTGCCTCGTGGACCCACAGGTATACCCGAACACACACACTCACCCGGACACTCACAGGGACACTCACCCAGACACACATTCATAGACACATTCTCAGTCGACTTGAGAATGGTCAAGGACTTACCGAAACGTCGTCGTTCCTTCACCTTCTAGTGTGTGGTCTGGTCAACATACTTTAGCCGCGTTATTGTGACTCATCGCCTGCATCCATAGACACAAACTGTGATAAAGAAGACCATCTGAGGGGACACAGATGGCCTCGTGGACTCACAGGTATAACCGGACACACACTCACCCGAACACTCACACAGACACACATCTATACACAAAAACTGTGATAAGGGAGACCATCTGAGGGGACACAGATGGCCTCGTGGACCCACAGGTATAACCGGACAAACACTCCCCCAAACACTCACAGGGACACTCAAACAAACACACAGACAGACATCCATAGACAAAAAATAAATTTTTATACCGAAAATTTAAAAATTAATGATAAATAAGGCAACGAAACGAAAAAATAAATACAATTTAATCATAATATTTATATTACAACCCCCAAACTCATCCAGCTCCTTGGATTGCGGGCAGGAAGCATGGATGCTGTGAGCCATTCCTCTCTGGATCTCCACACTAAGGCGCTGAAAGAGAAAACTGACGGCTGTAGGGTCTCTAGTTGTTTCAATTAGCTTCGACCCCAGCTCCTTCAAAAAACTTGCAGCACTTTTACCCCAGGCACCAAGTGTCTCTGAGGCAATGGGGACAAAATTGTAGTAGTGATCAAGGTCTCCGTTTTTATGTGACTTGGCTGCTTCCCAGTGATTGGCAGCACCTCCTGCCTGAGCAGCACTGAAGTTAACATAGGTGTTGCCTAAAGTTGAAACGCAGTGTAGTCCCACAATAACTGTCTACCATTCTTCCAGGGGTTCACCGTGATCCCATCTGGGCGACCAACAGGCTCATCAGAGTTGCGGGGCAATACGGAACGGGACTCTCTCTCTGCTGGACAACCTTCCGTGATAAGGCTTCTCTTTATAATGTCGTTAACATCGCAGTGTCTTGCATGCCATCCTCCTGTCCTTTGGCAGAGAAGGCCATGTCGTCCGTACCTGTCGGCCACTGCCTCGCCACCAAAACCCCTGTATTCGGTGTGGATTCGGGCAGTGAGGCGGAGAGCCACAGCCATTCAGAGGGCCTGTGGTGAGACGAGTGCTAGTAGCTGATATTGGGGGTTGCTAATAGCAAGTCCTCTGCATGGGGAGCTGCTACAGCTCTAAGTCGGGCAGTATCATGTGGTGTTGTCGCAGCTTACAGTAATGTTGGAGCTACTTTGTCGGCAATGGGGCGATCCCACTGGATTGCTTATGGGCTTATATATATATATATATATATATATATATATATATATATATATATATATATATATATATATATATATATATATATATATATATATATATATATATATATGCTGGAGGCTGTAGCTATCCACAGATTTTTTGAATATATTTATTATTATATATTAAGGCTTATTTTTACCAAATTAGAGGGAAATGGTCTGAGGTAGGGAACGGACATAGGATGGTAGGTGTAGACATTAGTTAAAGTATTTTGGAATAATTATTATTTATTCTCACCCCTCCCCCCCTCTCTCCTGTTGATTCAATTAAGGTTAATTGTGAATTATTACTGGAGATGGTTGAAGACTTTTCGTAATCAGAAAAAATGATTTCCTTAAATTAAACACATAAAGTAGTTTAATTTTGGTCCTATTGATCCTAATTTTTGTAAGAGGGAAGAGGTACAAAGCCGGTGGGGGGGGGGGCGGGAGATTTAGAGGTGGTATAAAGAGGGAGAACGAGAAGAGGTGTAGGTGAGGTGAAAGAGGATGAAGAGGGAGTGAAGGAGGTACTGGGGGAGGTAAGAGGACGATGAGAAGGACTGGTGCTGGGAGGGAGGACTACGGGAAGGGTAAAAGGGAAGGACTAGCAGCGGGAGGGAGGGAGGGAAGGAAGACAGTAAGGAGGGCGAGAGTGAGAAACGGCGGAAGGAGTGAGAACGAAGGTAAAGAACTGCCCCGAGAGTTAAGACGATGGGAAGGGCGGGATGGAATAGGGGCGGGTATGGGAAGGGCAGAAGGAGGGAGGATGAGCAGGGTTACGGGAGGGTGGAAAAAAGAAGGAGCCGGTACGGGAGGAGGGAGTTTGGGAAAACGATAGGAGACGGAGTGGGGAGTATGTAGATAGATTAATGGTTAGATAGATGAGTAGATGGATAGATGGAAAGAGAAGTAGATGAATAAATAGATTGATAGATAAGTAGAATGATAAATGGATAGATTAATGGAAAATGAGTTAGTAGGATCGTCGGATACAAATAGATAGAGAGATAGATATAAATAGTAATAGATAGATATATGGATGGATACGTTGATTGATAAATATATACATTGACGGATAGACGGATCCATAGATGAGTTGATGGATGAAAAGACAGATGAGTAGATGGATGGATAAACAGTCGAGTAGATGGACGGATACATAGTAAGATAGATGTATATAATGAAAAATTGTTGGTTTATGGGAAGATAGATTGATGGATTGACAATTATAAATAGATAAATAAAGGGCTACATTGATGGATACATTTGTGCTAGGTGAACAGGTGAATCAGGTTAAAGAATATCTGCCGATTTCCTCTTGCGTCAACCGGGATTCGAACGAGGACCTTAAGAATTACAACCAATAAACTCTCTCCATTTAGACAGTTGGCTACTAGTTCGCGTGTGTGTGTGTGTGTACTCACCTATTTGTGCATGCGGGGGTTGAGCTATGGTTCTTTGGTCCCACCTCTCAACTGTCAATCAACTGGTGTACAGATTCCTGAGCCTACTGGGCTCAATCATATCTACATTTGAAACTGTGTATGGAGTCAGCCTCCACCACATCACTGCTTAATGCATTCCATCCGTTAACTACTCTGACACTGAAAAAGTTACTTCTAACGTCTCTGTGGCTCATGTGGGTACTCAGTTTCCACCTGTGTCCCCTTGTTTGCGTCCCACCAGTGTTGAATAGTTTATCCTTGTTTACCCGGTCGATTCCTCTGAGGGTTGTGTAGGTTGTGATCATGTCTCCCCTTACTCTTCTGTCTTCCAGTGCCGTAAGGTGCATTTCCCGCAGCCTTTCCTCGTAACTCATGCCTCTTAGTTCTGGGACTAGTCTAGTGGCATACCTTTGGACTTTTTCCTGCTTCATCTTCTGCTTGACAAGATACGGACTCCATGCTGGGGCCGCATACTCCAGGATTGGTCTTACATATGTGGTGTACAAGATTCTGAATGATTCCTTACACAGATTCCTGAAGGCTGTTCTGATGTTAGGCAGTCTCGCATATGCCGCAGACGTTATTCTTTTTATGTATGCTTCAGGAGACAGGTTTGGTGTGATATCAACTCCTAGATCTTTCTCTCAGTCCGTTTCATTAAGTTCTTCATCTCCTATTCTGTATCCTGTGTCTGGCCTCCTGTTTCCACTGTGTGTGTGTGTGTGTATGCGTGTGTGTTAGTGAGAAATAAATGTAGTTGATATAAAAGAGGAAAAATACATTTGTTAGAAAGGCGGGGTCCAAGAGCTAATAACTCGATTTTGCAGACACAAATAATAAATACAAGGAATAAATACACACACACACACACATTAGTTGATAAAGGACTGTTTTGTGTGTATACCTATGTATACTATTGTCAGGAGCGACAGACAAGTGCAGCTATGTGTGTTTATGTGTACCTGCAATTGGACTGACATGTGTACGGTAATTATCTGTGTGTTAATTGTAAAAGGAACATATTAGTGAATGTTTTTTTTATGTAAATTGAATGACATATATACATGTACGCGTGTTTAGTGTTACTGTAATTTATAATGTTAGCGTGTGTACGTTTGAATGACATAGTGTCCCATCATTGTCACATTTTTTGTTACATGTTTACTATTGTCAGGAGCGACAGACAAGTGCAGCTATGTGTGTCTATGTGTACCTGCAATTGGACTGACACGTGTATGGTAATTATCTATCTGTCCATTGTTAAAGGAACATATTAGTGAATGTTTATTTATGTAAATTGATTGACATATGTACGTGTACGCGTGTTTAGTGGTACTGTAATTTACATACTTAACAGGTTTATGTTTGAATTAAATAGTATCCCATCATCGTCTCATTTTTTGTTACTATTTTGCTGTTCATTCTCAATCTCTCTGACTCCCGAGGACCATTTGTGCTCATGTGTGTTTATTAAAGGAAAATAATCATATTTTGTTTACAAAATAACTTGTATTTATTTTCCAAAAAAATGTTTTCAAAGAAAAAGTAATTGTCTAGTAAGCATTCATTTTTCTAACATACAAGACAGTTACTCACTACCTTACAGCAGTCAGGAACACTTTTGTTACTATCTCTTCACAGCGTCTTTTACATAAATACCCTATCTTAACAAATTCAATCATTAAATTCATAACTGGCAACCCCCTCGGCCCCCTCCCCCACAGGTCCAAGGCCACCGAGTGACTAACCCCACACCAATTCCCCAACCCAGGAAGCATCATTCCTTTCCCCTAACCTCTCCCAAATTATGTTTTTGACGAGTACACGCACTACGGGGCCTGACAGCTGAGTAGACAGCGCTCTCAACTCGTAATCCTAGCGTCCGTGTTCGATCCTCCGGTGATGGCAGAAACGAAACTGGGCAGTTTCTTTCACCCTGTTGTTCCTGTTACCTAGCAGTAAATAGGTACCAGGGATTTAAACAGCTGTTATGGGCTGCTTCCTCTGTGTGTGTGTGTGTGTGTGTGTGTGTGTGTGTGTGTGTACTCACCTAGTTGTACTTGCGGGGGTTGAGCTCTGGCTCTTTGGTCCGGAGTGTGTGGAAAAATTTGTGTTAGTTACAAGTTAGTAATAGTTGATGGTGAATACTAACCCAAGCACGATCTCGTATAATACACTACACACGCCAACCCCCCCTCTCTCCCCCCAAATCACTCTACCTAAGTCATTAACAAATTAATACACATCAATTAATACACCAAAAATACTAACTATAAATAAAGGGTCCAAATTTGAGACAAACAGCGACTCCAGCGTGGTCTAGTCGGATGAGAACGTGTTCTCATCTGGATAGATTGCGATCGAGCCTGTCGGAACGGTTACGTAACTACAGGGCACTAATTTATGTGGTCCCCTCCTGTAGCTGCCTCTGTATCGAAAGGTTCTCTGGATAGCTGGAATTAGCCTGACTCCTAGTAAAGTAGGGAAGAGGTGAAATCCGTTGGGACCACGGATGGATACCTTGGATCCATTGACCTAGGGCAGGTCTAATCACCTGGGATTCGAACCCACGGTGGGAATAAGGGAAAAGAGTTGAAGGGAGGGACACAAATGGTTCCAGAAACCAAACTACACATAAACCCGGACACTCACACACACACACACACACACACACACACACACACACACACACACACACTCACCAGGACACTCACAGGGACACTCACTCAGACACACATCCATAGACACAAACTGTAATAAGGAAGACCATCTGAGGGAACACAGATTGCCTCGTGGACCCACAGGTATACCCGAACACACACACTCACCCGGACACTCACAGGGACACTCACCCAGACACACATTCATAGACACATTCTCAGTCGACTTGAGAATGGTCAAGGACTTACCGAAACGTCGTCGTTCCTTCACCTTCTAGTGTGTGGTCTGGTCAACATACTTTAGCCGCGTTATTGTGACTCATCGCCTGCATCCATAGACACAAACTGTGATAAAGAAGACCATCTGAGGGGACACAGATGGCCTCGTGGACTCACAGGTATAACCGGACACACACTCACCCGAACACTCACACAGACACACATCTATACACAAAAACTGTGATAAGGGAGACCATCTGAGGGGACACAGATGGCCTCGTGGACCCACAGGTATAACCGGACAAACACCCCCAAACACTCACAGGGACACTCAAACAAACACACAGACAGACATCCATAGACACAAAAATAAATTTTTATACCGAAAATTTAAAAATTAATGATAAATAAGGCAACGAAACGAAAAAATAAATACAATTTAATCATAATATTTATATTACAACCCCCAAACTCATCCAGCTCCTTGGATTGCGGGCAGGAAGCATGGATGCTGTGAGCCATTCCTCTCTGGATCTCCACACTAAGGCGCTGAAAGAGAAAACTGACGGCTGTAGGGTCTCTAGTTGTTTCAATTAGCTTCGACCCCAGCTCCTTCAAAAAACTTGCAGCACTTTTACCCCAGGCACCAAGTGTCTCTGAGGCAATGGGGACAAAATTGTAGTAGTGATCAAGGTCTCCGTTTTTATGTGACTTGGCTGCTTCCCAGTGATTGGCAGCACCTCCTGCCTGAGCAGCACTGAAGTTAACATAGGTGTTGCCTAAAGTTGAAACGCAAGTGTAGTCCCACAATAACTGTCTACCATTCTTCCAGGGGTTCACCGTGATCCCATCTGGGCGACCAACAGGCTCATCAGAGTTGCGGGGCAATACGGAACGGGACTCTCTCTCTGCTGGACAACCTTCCGTGATAAGGCTTCTCTTTATAATGTCGTTAACATCGCAGTGTCTTGCATGCCATCCTCCTGTCCTTTGGCAGAGAAGGCCATGTCGTCCGTACCTGTCGGCCACTGCCTCGCCACCAAAACCCCTGTATTCGGTGTGGATTCGGGCAGTGAGGCGGAGAGCCACAGCCATTCAGAGGGCCTGTGGTGAGACGAGTGCTAGTAGCTGATATTGGGGGTTGCTAATAGCAAGTCTGCAGGGCTGCTACAGCTCTAAGTCGGGCAGTATCATGTGGTGTTGTCGCAGCTTACAGTAATGTTGGAGCTACTTTGTCGGCAATGGGGCGATCCCAACTGGATTGCTTATGGGCTTATATAATATATATATATATATATATATATATATTATATATATATATATATATATATATATATATATATATATATATATATATATATATATATATATATATATGCTGGAGGCTGTAGCTATCCACAGATTTTTTTGAATATATTTATTATTATATTATTAAGGCTTATTTTTACCAAATTAGAGGGGAAATGGTCTGAGGTAGGGAACGGACATAGGATGGTAGGTGTAGACATTAGTTAAAGTATTTTGGAATAATTATTATTTATTCTCACCCCTCCCCCCCTCTCTCCCTGTTGATTCAATTAAGGTTAATTGTGAATTATTACTGGAGATGGTTGAAGACTTTTTCGTAATCAGAAAAAATGATTTCCTTAAATTAAACACATAAAGTAGTTTAATTTTGGTCCTATTGATCCTAATTTTTGTAAGAGGGAAGAGGTACAAAGCCGGTGGGGGGGCGGGAGATTTAGAGGTGGTATAAAGAGGGAGAACAGGAGAAGAGGTGTAGGTGAGGTGAAAGAGGGATGAAGAGGGAGTGAAGGAGGTACTGGGGGAGGTAAGAGGACGATGGAAGGACTGGTGCTGGGAGGGAGGACTACGGGAAGGGTAAAAGGGAAGGACTAGCAGCGGGAGGGAGGGAGGGAAGGAAGACAGTAAGGAGGGCGAGAGTGAGAAACGGCGGAAGGAGTGAGAACGAAGGTAAAGAACTGCCCCGAGAGTTAAGACGATGGGAAGGGCGGGATGGAATAGGGGCGGGTATGGGAAGGGCAGAAGGAGGGAGGATGAGCAGGGTTACGGGAGGGTGGAAAAAAGAAGGAGCCGGTACGGGAGGAGGGAGTTTGGGAAAACGATAGGAGACGGAGTGGGGAGTATGTAGATAGATTAATGGTTAGATAGATGAGTAGATGGATAGATGGAAAGAGAAGTAGATGAATAAATAGATTGATAGATAAGTAGAATGATAAATGGATAGATTAATGGAAAATGAGTTAGTAGGATCGTCGGATACAAATAGATAGAGAGATAGATATAAATAGTAATAGATAGATATATGGATGGATACGTTGATTGATAAATATATACATTGACGGATAGACGGATCCATAGATGAGTTGATGGATGAAAAGACAGATGAGTAGATGGATGGATAAACAGTCGAGTAGATGGACGGATACATAGTAAGATAGATGTATATAATGAAAAATTGTTGGTTTATGGGAAGATAGATTGATGGATTGACAATTATAAATAGATAAATAAAGGGCTACATTGATGGATACATTTGTGCTAGGTGAACAGGTGAATCAGGTTAAAGAATATCTGCCGATTTCCTCTTGCGTCAACCGGGATTCGAACGAGGACCTTAAGAATTACAACCAATAAACTCTCTCCATTTAGACAGTTGGCTACTAGTTCGCGTGTGTGTGTGTGTGTACTCACCTATTTGTGCATGCGGGGGTTGAGCTATGGTTCTTTGGTCCCACCTCTCAACTGTCAATCAACTGGTGTACAGATTCCTGAGCCTACTGGGCTCAATCATATCTACATTTGAAACTGTGTATGGAGTCAGCCTCCACCACATCACTGCTTAATGCATTCCATCCGTTAACTACTCTGACACTGAAAAAGTTACTTCTAACGTCTCTGTGGCTCATGTGGGTACTCAGTTTCCACCTGTGTCCCCTTGTTTGCGTCCCACCAGTGTTGAATAGTTTATCCTTGTTTACCCGGTCGATTCCTCTGAGGGTTGTGTAGGTTGTGATCATGTCCCCTTACTCTTCTGTCTTCCAGTGCCGTAAGGTGCATTTCCCGCAGCCTTCCTCGTAACTCATGCCTCTTAG
>NW_027190886.1:2500-23792 GCF_040958095.1 Procambarus clarkii
ACTAACTACTCTGACCCTGAAAAAGTTCTTTCTAACGTCTCTGTGGCTCATTTTGGTACTCAGCTTCCACCTGTGTCCCTTGTTCGCGTCCCACCAGTTTTGAATAGTTCATCCTTGTTTACCCGGTCAATTCCCCTGAGGATTTTGTAGGTTGTGATCATGTCCCCCCTTACTCTTCTGTCTTCCAGTGTCGTAAGGTGCATTTCCCGCAGCCTTTCCTCATAACTCATGCCTCTTAGTTCTGGGACTAGTCTAGTAGCATACCTTTGGACTTTTTCCAGCTTCGTCTTGTGCTTGACAAGGTACGGGCTCCATGCTGGGGCCGCATACTCCAGGATTGGTCTTACATATGTGGTGTACAAGATTCTGAATGATTCCTTACACAGGTTCCTGAACGCCGTTCTGATGTTAGCCAGCCTCGCATATGCCGCAGACGTTATTCTCTTTATGTGGGCTTCAGGAGACAGGTTTGGTGTGATATCAACTCCTAGATCATTCTCTCTGTCTGTTTCATTAAGTACTTCGTCTCCTATTCTGTATCCTGTGCCTGGCCTCCTGTTTCCACTGCCTAGTTTCATTACTTTGCATTTACTCGGGTTGAACTTCAACAGCCATTTGTTGGACCATTCACTCAGTCTATCCAGGTCATCTTGTAGCCTCCTACTATCATCCTCTGTTTCAATCCTCCTCATAATTTTTGCATCGTCGGCAAACATTGAGAGGAACGAATCAATACCCTCTGGGAGATCATTTACATATACCAGAAACAGTATAGGTCCAAGGACTGACCCCTGCGGGACTCCACTTGTGACGTCTCGCCAATCTGAGACCTCACCTTTCACACAGACTCGTTGTCTCCTGTTGCTTAGATACTCCTCTATCCACCGGAGTACCTTCCCTCTCACTCCAGCCTGCATCTCCAACTTTCGCACTAGCCTCTTGTGTGGCACTGTATCAAAGGCTTTCTGACAATCCAAAAATATGCAGTCTGCCCACTCTTCTCTTTCTTGCCTTATTTTTGTTGCCTGGTCGTAGAATTCAAGTAACCCTGTGAGGCAGGACCTGCCATCCCTGAACCCATGTTGATGCTGTGTTACAAAGTTCCTTCGCTCCAGATGCTCCACTAGTTTTTTTCGCACAATCTTCTCCATCAGCTTGCATGGTATGCAGGTTAGGGACACTGGCCTGTAGTTCAGTGCCTCCTGTCTATTCCCTTTCTTGTATATCGGGACTACGTTAGCTGCTTTCCAAATATCTGGCAGTTCCCCTGTTGCCAGTGATTTGCTATACACTATGGAGAGTGGTAGGCTCAGTTCTCTTGCTCCTTCCTTTAGAACCCAAGGGGAGATTCCATCTGGGCCTATAGCCTTCGTCACGTCCAACTCTAGTAAACACTTCCTTACTTCCCCAAGTAAACACTTCCTTACTTCCCCAGTGTGTGTGTGTGTGTGTGTGTGTGTGTGTGTGTGTGTGTGTGTGTGTGTGTGTGTGTGTGTGTGTGTGTGTGTGTGTGTGTGTGTGTGTGTGTGTGTGTGTGTGTGTGTGTGTGTGTGACTCACCTAATTGTACTGACCTAATTGTGCTTGCGGGGGTTGAGCTCTGGCTCTTTGGTCCCGCCTCTCAACCGTCAATCAACTGGTGTACAGATTCCTGAGCCTATTGGGCTCTATCATATCTACATTTGAAACTGTGTATGGAGTCAGCCTCCACCACATCACTTCCTAATGCTTTCCATTTACTAACTACTCTGACCCTGAAAAAGTTCTTTCTAACGTCTCTGTGGCTCATTTTGGTACTCAGCTTCCACCTGTGTCCCTTGTTCGCGTCCCACCAGTTTTGAATAGTTCATCCTTGTTTACCCGGTCAATTCCCCTGAGGATTTTGTAGGTTGTGATCATGTCCCCCCTTACTCTTCTGTCTTCCAGTGTCGTAAGGTGCATTTCCCGCAGCCTTTCCTCATAACTCATGCCTCTTAGTTCTGGGACTAGTCTAGTAGCATACCTTTGGACTTTTTCCAGCTTCGTCTTGTGCTTGACAAGGTACGGGCTCCATGCTGGGGCCGCATACTCCAGGATTGGTCTTACATATGTGGTGTACAAGATTCTGAATGATTCCTTACACAGGTTCCTGAACGCCGTTCTGATGTTAGCCAGCCTCGCATATGCCGCAGACGTTATTCTCTTTATGTGGGCTTCAGGAGACAGGTTTGGTGTGATATCAACTCCTAGATCATTCTCTCTGTCTGTTTCATTAAGTACTTCGTCTCCTATTCTGTATCCTGTGCCTGGCCTCCTGTTTCCACTGCCTAGTTTCATTACTTTGCATTTACTCGGGTTGAACTTCAACAGCCATTTGTTGGACCATTCACTCAGTCTATCCAGGTCATCTTGTAGCCTCCTACTATCATCCTCTGTTTCAATCCTCCTCATAATTTTTGCATCGTCGGCAAACATTGAGAGGAACGAATCAATACCCTCTGGGAGATCATTTACATATACCAGAAACAGTATAGGTCCAAGGACTGACCCCTGCGGGACTCCACTTGTGACGTCTCGCCAATCTGAGACCTCACCTTTCACACAGACTCGTTGTCTCCTGTTGCTTAGATACTCCTCTATCCACCGGAGTACCTTCCCTCTCACTCCAGCCTGCATCTCCAACTTTCGCACTAGCCTCTTGTGTGGCACTGTATCAAAGGCTTTCTGACAATCCAAAAATATGCAGTCTGCCCACTCTTCTCTTTCTTGCCTTATTTTTGTTGCCTGGTCGTAGAATTCAAGTAACCCTGTGAGGCAGGACCTGCCATCCCTGAACCCATGTTGATGCTGTGTTACAAAGTTCCTTCGCTCCAGATGCTCCACTAGTTTTTTTCGCACAATCTTCTCCATCAGCTTGCATGGTATGCAGGTTAGGGACACTGGCCTGTAGTTCAGTGCCTCCTGTCTATTCCCTTTCTTGTATATCGGGACTACGTTAGCTGCTTTCCAAATATCTGGCAGTTCCCCTGTTGCCAGTGATTTGTATACACTATGGAGAGTGGTAGGCTCAGTTCTCTTGCTCCTTCCTTTAGAACCCAAGGGGAGATTCCATCTGGGCCTATAGCCTTCGTCACGTCCAACTCTAGTAAACACTTCCTTACTTCCCCAAGTAAACACTTCCTTACTTCCCCAGTGTGTGTGTGTGTGTGTGTGTGTGTGTGTGTGTGTGTGTGTGTGTGTGTGTGTGTGTGTGTGTGTGTGTGTACTCACCTAATTGTACTGACCTAATTGTGCTTGCGGGGGTTGAGCTCTGGCTCTTTGGTCCCGCCTCTCAACCGTCAATCAACTGGTGTACAGATTCCTGAGCCTATTGGGCTCTATCATATCTACATTTGAAACTGTGTATGGAGTCAGCCTCCACCACATCACTTCCTAATGCTTTCCATTTACTAACTACTCTGACCCTGAAAAAGTTCTTTCTAACGTCTCTGTGGCTCATTTTGGTACTCAGCTTCCACCTGTGTCCCTTGTTCGCGTCCCACCAGTTTTGAATAGTTCATCCTTGTTTACCCGGTCAATTCCCCTGAGGATTTTGTAGGTTGTGATCATGTCCCCCCTTACTCTTCTGTCTTCCAGTGTCGTAAGGTGCATTTCCCGCAGCCTTTCCTCATAACTCATGCCTCTTAGTTCTGGGACTAGTCTAGTAGCATACCTTTGGACTTTTTCCAGCTTCGTCTTGTGCTTGACAAGGTACGGGCTCCATGCTGGGGCCGCATACTCCAGGATTGGTCTTACATATGTGGTGTACAAGATTCTGAATGATTCCTTACACAGGTTCCTGAACGCCGTTCTGATGTTAGCCAGCCTCGCATATGCCGCAGACGTTATTCTCTTTATGTGGGCTTCAGGAGACAGGTTTGGTGTGATATCAACTCCTAGATCATTCTCTCTGTCTGTTTCATTAAGTACTTCGTCTCCTATTCTGTATCCTGTGCCTGGCCTCCTGTTTCCACTGCCTAGTTTCATTACTTTGCATTTACTCGGGTTGAACTTCAACAGCCATTTGTTGGACCATTCACTCAGTCTATCCAGGTCATCTTGTAGCCTCCTACTATCATCCTCTGTTTCAATCCTCCTCATAATTTTTGCATCGTCGGCAAACATTGAGAGGAACGAATCAATACCCTCTGGGAGATCATTTACATATACCAGAAACAGTATAGGTCCAAGGACTGACCCCTGCGGGACTCCACTTGTGACGTCTCGCCAATCTGAGACCTCACCTTTCACACAGACTCGTTGTCTCCTGTTGCTTAGATACTCCTCTATCCACCGGAGTACCTTCCCTCTCACTCCAGCCTGCATCTCCAACTTTCGCACTAGCCTCTTGTGTGGCACTGTATCAAAGGCTTTCTGACAATCCAAAAATATGCAGTCTGCCCACTCTTCTCTTTCTTGCCTTATTTTTGTTGCCTGGTCGTAGAATTCAAGTAACCCTGTGAGGCAGGACCTGCCATCCCTGAACCCATGTTGATGCTGTGTTACAAAGTTCCTTCGCTCCAGATGCTCCACTAGTTTTTTTCGCACAATCTTCTCCATCAGCTTGCATGGTATGCAGGTTAGGGACACTGGCCTGTAGTTCAGTGCCTCCTGTCTATTCCCTTTCTTGTATATCGGGACTACGTTAGCTGCTTTCCAAATATCTGGCAGTTCCCCTGTTGCCAGTGATTTGCTATACACTATGGAGAGTGGTAGGCTCAGTTCTCTTGCTCCTTCCTTTAGAACCCAAGGGGAGATTCCATCTGGGCCTATAGCCTTCGTCACGTCCAACTCTAGTAAACACTTCCTTACTTCCCCAAGTAAACACTTCCTTACTTCCCCAGTGTGTGTGTGTGTGTGTGTGTGTGTGTGTGTGTGTGTGTGTGTGTGTGTGTGTGTGTGTGTGTGTGTGTGTGTACTCACCTAATTGTACTGACCTAATTGTGCTTGCGGGGGTTGAGCTCTGGCTCTTTGGTCCCGCCTCTCAACCGTCAATCAACTGGTGTACAGATTCCTGAGCCTATTGGGCTCTATCATATCTACATTTGAAACTGTGTATGGAGTCAGCCTCCACCACATCACTTCCTAATGCTTTCCATTTACTAACTACTCTGACCCTGAAAAAGTTCTTTCTAACGTCTCTGTGGCTCATTTTGGTACTCAGCTTCCACCTGTGTCCCTTTTCGCGTCCCACCAGTTTTGAATAGTTCATCCTTGTTTACCCGGTCAATTCCCCTGAGGATTTTGTAGGTTGTGATCATGTCCCCCCTTACTCTTCTGTCTTCCAGTGTCGTAAGGTGCATTTCCCGCAGCCTTTCCTCATAACTCATGCCTCTTAGTTCTGGGACTAGTCTAGTAGCATACCTTTGGACTTTTTCCAGCTTCGTCTTGTGCTTGACAAGGTACGGGCTCCATGCTGGGGCCGCATACTCCAGGATTGGTCTTACATATGTGGTGTACAAGATTCTGAATGATTCCTTACACAGGTTCCTGAACGCCGTTCTGATGTTAGCCAGCCTCGCATATGCCGCAGACGTTATTCTCTTTATGTGGGCTTCAGGAGACAGGTTTGGTGTGATATCAACTCCTAGATCATTCTCTCTGTCTGTTTCATTAAGTACTTCGTCTCCTATTCTGTATCCTGTGCCTGGCCTCCTGTTTCCACTGCCTAGTTTCATTACTTTGCATTTACTCGGGTTGAACTTCAACAGCCATTTGTTGGACCATTCACTCAGTCTATCCAGGTCATCTTGTAGCCTCCTACTATCATCCTCTGTTTCAATCCTCCTCATAATTTTTGCATCGTCGGCAAACATTGAGAGGAACGAATCAATACCCTCTGGGAGATCATTTACATATACCAGAAACAGTATAGGTCCAAGGACTGACCCCTGCGGGACTCCACTTGTGACGTCTCGCCAATCTGAGACCTCACCTTTCACACAGACTCGTTGTCTCCTGTTGCTTAGATACTCCTCTATCCACCGGAGTACCTTCCCTCTCACTCCAGCCTGCATCTCCAACTTTCGCACTAGCCTCTTGTGTGGCACTGTATCAAAGGCTTTCTGACAATCCAAAAATATGCAGTCTGCCCACTCTTCTCTTTCTTGCCTTATTTTTGTTGCCTGGTCGTAGAATTCAAGTAACCCTGTGAGGCAGGACCTGCCATCCCTGAACCCATGTTGATGCTGTGTTACAAAGTTCCTTCGCTCCAGATGCTCCACTAGTTTTTTTCGCACAATCTTCTCCATCAGCTTGCATGGTATGCAGGTTAGGGACACTGGCCTGTAGTTCAGTGCCTCCTGTCTATTCCCTTTCTTGTATATCGGGACTACGTTAGCTGCTTTCCAAATATCTGGCAGTTCCCCTGTTGCCAGTGATTTGTATACACTATGGAGAGTGGTAGGCTCAGTTCTCTTGCTCCTTCCTTTAGAACCCAAGGGGAGATTCCATCTGGGCCTATAGCCTTCGTCACGTCCAACTCTAGTAAACACTTCCTTACTTCCCCAAGTAAACACTTCCTTACTTCCCCAGTGTGTGTGTGTGTGTGTGTGTGTGTGTGTGTGTGTGTGTGTGTGTGTGTGTGTGTGTGTGTGTGTGTGTGTGTGTGTGTGTGTACTCACCTAATTGTACTGACCTAATTGTGCTTGCGGGGGTTGAGCTCTGGCTCTTTGGTCCCGCCTCTCAACCGTCAATCAACTGGTGTACAGATTCCTGAGCCTATTGGGCTCTATCATATCTACATTTGAAACTGTGTATGGAGTCAGCCTCCACCACATCACTTCCTAATGCTTTCCATTTACTAACTACTCTGACCCTGAAAAAGTTCTTTCTAACGTCTCTGTGGCTCATTTTGGTACTCAGCTTCCACCTGTGTCCCTTGTTCGCGTCCCACCAGTTTTGAATAGTTCATCCTTGTTTACCCGGTCAATTCCCCTGAGGATTTTGTAGGTTGTGATCATGTCCCCCCTTACTCTTCTGTCTTCCAGTGTCGTAAGGTGCATTTCCCGCAGCCTTTCCTCATAACTCATGCCTCTTAGTTCTGGGACTAGTCTAGTAGCATACCTTTGGACTTTTTCCAGCTTCGTCTTGTGCTTGACAAGGTACGGGCTCCATGCTGGGGCCGCATACTCCAGGATTGGTCTTACATATGTGGTGTACAAGATTCTGAATGATTCCTTACACAGGTTCCTGAACGCCGTTCTGATGTTAGCCAGCCTCGCATATGCCGCAGACGTTATTCTCTTTATGTGGGCTTCAGGAGACAGGTTTGGTGTGATATCAACTCCTAGATCATTCTCTCTGTCTGTTTCATTAAGTACTTCGTCTCCTATTCTGTATCCTGTGCCTGGCCTCCTGTTTCCACTGCCTAGTTTCATTACTTTGCATTTACTCGGGTTGAACTTCAACAGCCATTTGTTGGACCATTCACTCAGTCTATCCAGGTCATCTTGTAGCCTCCTACTATCATCCTCTGTTTCAATCCTCCTCATAATTTTTGCATCGTCGGCAAACATTGAGAGGAACGAATCAATACCCTCTGGGAGATCATTTACATATACCAGAAACAGTATAGGTCCAAGGACTGACCCCTGCGGGACTCCACTTGTGACGTCTCGCCAATCTGAGACCTCACCTTTCACACAGACTCGTTGTCTCCTGTTGCTTAGATACTCCTCTATCCACCGGAGTACCTTCCCTCTCACTCCAGCCTGCATCTCCAACTTTCGCACTAGCCTCTTGTGTGGCACTGTATCAAAGGCTTTCTGACAATCCAAAAATATGCAGTCTGCCCACTCTTCTCTTTCTTGCCTTATTTTTGTTGCCTGGTCGTAGAATTCAAGTAACCCTGTGAGGCAGGACCTGCCATCCCTGAACCCATGTTGATGCTGTGTTACAAAGTTCCTTCGCTCCAGATGCTCCACTAGTTTTTTTCGCACAATCTTCTCCATCAGCTTGCATGGTATGCAGGTTAGGGACACTGGCCTGTAGTTCAGTGCCTCCTGTCTATTCCCTTTCTTGTATATCGGGACTACGTTAGCTGCTTTCCAAATATCTGGCAGTTCCCCTGTTGCCAGTGATTTGTATACACTATGGAGAGTGGTAGGCTCAGTTCTCTTGCTCCTTCCTTTAGAACCCAAGGGGAGATTCCATCTGGGCCTATAGCCTTCGTCACGTCCAACTCTAGTAAACACTTCCTTACTTCCCCAAGTAAACACTTCCTTACTTCCCCAGTGTGTGTGTGTGTGTGTGTGTGTGTGTGTGTGTGTGTGTGTGTGTGTGTGTGTGTGTGTGTGTGTGTGTGTGTGTGTGTGTGTGTGTGTGTGTGTGTGTGTGTGTGTGTGTGTGTGTGTGTGTGTGTGTGTGTGTGTGTGTACTCACCTAATTGTACTGACCTAATTGTGCTTGCGGGGGTTGAGCTCTGGCTCTTTGGTCCCGCCTCTCAACCGTCAATCAACTGGTGTACAGATTCCTGAGCCTATTGGGCTCTATCATATCTACATTTGAAACTGTGTATGGAGTCAGCCTCCACCACATCACTTCCTAATGCTTTCCATTTACTAACTACTCTGACCCTGAAAAAGTTCTTTCTAACGTCTCTGTGGCTCATTTTGGTACTCAGCTTCCACCTGTGTCCCTTTGTTCGCGTCCCACCAGTTTTGAATAGTTCATCCTTGTTTACCCGGTCAATTCCCCTGAGGATTTTGTAGGTTGTGATCATGTCCCCCCTTACTCTTCTGTCTTCCAGTGTCGTAAGGTGCATTTCCCGCAGCCTTTCCTCATAACTCATGCCTCTTAGTTCTGGGACTAGTCTAGTAGCATACCTTTGGACTTTTTCCAGCTTCGTCTTGTGCTTGACAAGGTACGGGCTCCATGCTGGGGCCGCATACTCCAGGATTGGTCTTACATATGTGGTGTACAAGATTCTGAATGATTCCTTACACAGGTTCCTGAACGCCGTTCTGATGTTAGCCAGCCTCGCATATGCCGCAGACGTTATTCTCTTTATGTGGGCTTCAGGAGACAGGTTTGGTGTGATATCAACTCCTAGATCATTCTCTCTGTCTGTTTCATTAAGTACTTCGTCTCCTATTCTGTATCCTGTGCCTGGCCTCCTGTTTCCACTGCCTAGTTTCATTACTTTGCATTTACTCGGGTTGAACTTCAACAGCCATTTGTTGGACCATTCACTCAGTCTATCCAGGTCATCTTGTAGCCTCCTACTATCATCCTCTGTTTCAATCCTCCTCATAATTTTTGCATCGTCGGCAAACATTGAGAGGAACGAATCAATACCCTCTGGGAGATCATTTACATATACCAGAAACAGTATAGGTCCAAGGACTGACCCCTGCGGGACTCCACTTGTGACGTCTCGCCAATCTGAGACCTCACCTTTCACACAGACTCGTTGTCTCCTGTTGCTTAGATACTCCTCTATCCACCGGAGTACCTTCCCTCTCACTCCAGCCTGCATCTCCAACTTTCGCACTAGCCTCTTGTGTGGCACTGTATCAAAGGCTTTCTGACAATCCAAAAATATGCAGTCTGCCCACTCTTCTCTTTCTTGCCTTATTTTTGTTGCCTGGTCGTAGAATTCAAGTAACCCTGTGAGGCAGGACCTGCCATCCCTGAACCCATGTTGATGCTGTGTTACAAAGTTCCTTCGCTCCAGATGCTCCACTAGTTTTTTTCGCACAATCTTCTCCATCAGCTTGCATGGTATGCAGGTTAGGGACACTGGCCTGTAGTTCAGTGCCTCCTGTCTATTCCCTTTCTTGTATATCGGGACTACGTTAGCTGCTTTCCAAATATCTGGCAGTTCCCCTGTTGCCAGTGATTTGTATACACTATGGAGAGTGGTAGGCTCAGTTCTCTTGCTCCTTCCTTTAGAACCCAAGGGGAGATTCCATCTGGGCCTATAGCCTTCGTCACGTCCAACTCTAGTAAACACTTCCTTACTTCCCCAAGTAAACACTTCCTTACTTCCCCAGTGTGTGTGTGTGTGTGTGTGTGTGTGTGTGTGTGTGTGTGTGTGTGTGTGTGTGTGTGTGTGTGTGTGGTGTGTGTGTGTGTGTACTCACCTAATTGTACTGTGTGTGTGTGTGTGTGTGTGTGTGTGTGTACTGACCTAATTGTGCTTGCGGGGGTTGAGCTCTGGCTCTTTGGTCCCGCCTCTCAACCGTCAATCAACTGGTGTACAGATTCCTGAGCCTATTGGGCTCTATCATATCTACATTTGAAACTGTGTATGGAGTCAGCCTCCACCACATCACTTCCTAATGCTTTCCATTTACTAACTACTCTGACCCTGAAAAAGTTCTTTCTAACGTCTCTGTGGCTCATTTTGGTACTCAGCTTCCACCTGTGTCCCCTTGTTCGCGTCCCACCAGTTTTGAATAGTTCATCCTTGTTTACCCGGTCAATTCCCCTGAGGATTTTGTAGGTTGTGATCATGTCCCCCCTTACTCTTCTGTCTTCCAGTGTCGTAAGGTGCATTTCCCGCAGCCTTTCCTCATAACTCATGCCTCTTAGTTCTGGGACTAGTCTAGTAGCATACCTTTGGACTTTTTCCAGCTTCGTCTTGTGCTTGACAAGGTACGGGCTCCATGCTGGGGCCGCATACTCCAGGATTGGTCTTACATATGTGGTGTACAGATTCTGAATGATTCCTTACACAGGTTCCTGAACGCCGTTCTGATGTTAGCCAGCCTCGCATATGCCGCAGACGTTATTCTCTTTATGTGGGCTTCAGGAGACAGGTTTGGTGTGATATCAACTCCTAGATCATTCTCTCTGTCTGTTTCATTAAGTACTTCGTCTCCTATTCTGTATCCTGTGCCTGGCCTCCTGTTTCCACTGCCTAGTTTCATTACTTTGCATTTACTCGGGTTGAACTTCAACAGCCATTTGTTGGACCATTCACTCAGTCTATCCAGGTCATCTTGTAGCCTCCTACTATCATCCTCTGTTTCAATCCTCCTCATAATTTTTGCATCGTCGGCAAACATTGAGAGGAACGAATCAATACCCTCTGGGAGATCATTTACATATACCAGAAACAGTATAGGTCCAAGGACTGACCCCTGCGGGACTCCACTTGTGACGTCTCGCCAATCTGAGACCTCACCTTTCACACAGACTCGTTGTCTCCTGTTGCTTAGATACTCCTCTATCCACCGGAGTACCTTCCCTCTCACTCCAGCCTGCATCTCCAACTTTCGCACTAGCCTCTTGTGTGGCACTGTATCAAAGGCTTTCTGACAATCCAAAAATATGCAGTCTGCCCACTCTTCTCTTTCTTGCCTTATTTTTGTTGCCTGGTCGTAGAATTCAAGTAACCCTGTGAGGCAGGACCTGCCATCCCTGAACCCATGTTGATGCTGTGTTACAAAGTTCCTTCGCTCCAGATGCTCCACTAGTTTTTTTCGCACAATCTTCTCCATCAGCTTGCATGGTATGCAGGTTAGGGACACTGGCCTGTAGTTCAGTGCCTCCTGTCTATTCCCTTTCTTGTATATCGGGACTACGTTAGCTGCTTTCCAAATATCTGGCAGTTCCCCTGTTGCCAGTGATTTGTTATACACTATGGAGAGTGGTAGGCTCAGTTCTCTTGCTCCTTCCTTTAGAACCCAAGGGGAGATTCCATCTGGGCCTATAGCCTTCGTCACGTCCAACTCTAGTAAACACTTCCTTACTTCCCCAAGTTTTTGTGTGTGTGTGTGTGTGTGTGTGTGTGTGTGTGTGTGTGTGTGTGTGTGTGTGTGTGTGTGTGTGTGTGTGTGTGTGTGTGTGTGTGTGTGTGTGTGTGTGTGTGTGTGTGTGTGTGTGTACTCACCTAATTGTACTGACCTAATTGTGCTTGCGGGGGTTGAGCTCTGGCTCTTTGGTCCCGCCTCTCAACCGTCAATCAACTGGTGTACAGATTCCTGAGCCTATTGGGCTCTATCATATCTACATTTGAAACTGTGTATGGAGTCAGCCTCCACCACATCACTTCCTAATGCTTTCCATTTACTAACTACTCTGACCCTGAAAAAGTTCTTTCTAACGTCTCTGTGGCTCATTTTGGTACTCAGCTTCCACCTGTGTCCCCTTGTTCGCGTCCCACCAGTTTTGAATAGTTCATCCTTGTTTACCCGGTCAATTCCCCTGAGGATTTTGTAGGTTGTGATCATGTCCCCCTTACTCTTCTGTCTTCCAGTGTCGTAAGGTGCATTTCCCGCAGCCTTTCCTCATAACTCATGCCTCTTAGTTCTGGGACTAGTCTAGTAGCATACCTTTGGACTTTTTCCAGCTTCGTCTTGTGCTTGACAAGGTACGGGCTCCATGCTGGGGCCGCATACTCCAGGATTGGTCTTACATATGTGGTGTACAGGATTCTGAATGATTCCTTACACAGGTTCCTGAACGCCGTTCTGATGTTAGCCAGCCTCGCATATGCCGCAGACGTTATTCTCTTTATGTGGGCTTCAGGAGACAGGTTTGGTGTGATATCAACTCCTAGATCATTCTCTCTGTCTGTTTCATTAAGTACTTCGTCTCCTATTCTGTATCCTGTGCCTGGCCTCCTGTTTCCACTGCCTAGTTTCATTACTTTGCATTTACTCGGGTTGAACTTCAACAGCCATTTGTTGGACCATTCACTCAGTCTATCCAGGTCATCTTGTAGCCTCCTACTATCATCCTCTGTTTCAATCCTCCTCATAATTTTTGCATCGTCGGCAAACATTGAGAGGAACGAATCAATACCCTCTGGGAGATCATTTACATATACCAGAAACAGTATAGGTCCAAGGACTGACCCCTGCGGGACTCCACTTGTGACGTCTCGCCAATCTGAGACCTCACCTTTCACACAGACTCGTTGTCTCCTGTTGCTTAGATACTCCTCTATCCACCGGAGTACCTTCCCTCTCACTCCAGCCTGCATCTCCAACTTTCGCACTAGCCTCTTGTGTGGCACTGTATCAAAGGCTTTCTGACAATCCAAAAATATGCAGTCTGCCCACTCTTCTCTTTCTTGCCTTATTTTTGTTGCCTGGTCGTAGAATTCAAGTAACCCTGAGGCAGGACCTGCCATCCCTGAACCCATGTTGATGCTGTGTTACAAAGTTCCTTCGCTCCAGATGCTCCACTAGTTTTTTTCGCACAATCTTCTCCATCAGCTTGCATGGTATGCAGGTTAGGGACACTGGCCTGTAGTTCAGTGCCTCCTGTCTATTCCCTTTCTTGTATATCGGGACTACGTTAGCTGCTTTCCAAATATCTGGCAGTTCCCCTGTTGCCAGTGATTTGTATACACTATGGAGAGTGGTAGGCTCAGTTCTCTTGCTCCTTCCTTTAGAACCCAAGGGGAGATTCCATCTGGGCCTATAGCCTTCGTCACGTCCAACTCTAGTAAACACTTCCTTACTTCCCCAAGTAAACACTTCCTTACTTCCCCAGTGTGTGTGTGTGTGTGTGTGTGTGTGTGTGTGTTGTGTGTGTGTGTGTGTGTGTGTGTGTGTGTGTGTGTGTGTTGTGTGTGTGTGGTGTGTGTGTGTGTGTGTGTGTGTGTGTGTGTGTGTGTGTGTGTGTGTGTGTGTGTGTGTGTGTGGTGTGTGTGTGTGTGTGTGTGTTGTGTGTGTGTGGTGTGTGTGTGTGTGTGTGTGTGTGTGTGTGTGTGTGTGTGTGTGTGTGTGTGTGTGTGTGTGTGTGTGTGTGTGTGTGTGTGTGTGTGTGTGTGTGTGTACTCACCTAATTGTACTGACCTAATTGTGCTTGCGGGGGTTGAGCTCTGGCTCTTTGGTCCCGCCTCTCAACCGTCAATCAACTGGTGTACAGATTCCTGAGCCTATTGGGCTCTATCATATCTACATTTGAAACTGTGTATGGAGTCAGCCTCCACCACATCACTTCCTAATGCTTTCCATTTACTAACTACTCTGACCCTGAAAAAGTTCTTTCTAACGTCTCTGTGGCTCATTTTGGTACTCAGCTTCCACCTGTGTCCCCTTGTTCGCGTCCCACCAGTTTTGAATAGTTCATCCTTGTTTACCCGGTCAATTCCCCTGAGGATTTTGTAGGTTGTGATCATGTCCCCCCTTACTCTTCTGTCTTCCAGTGTCGTAAGGTGCAATTCCCGCAGCCTTTCCTCATAACTCATGCCTCTTAGTTCTGGGACTAGTCTAGTAGCATACCTTTGGACTTTTTCCAGCTTCGTCTTGTGCTTGACAAGGTACGGGCTCCATGCTGGGGCCGCATACTCCAGGATTGGTCTTACATATGTGGTGTACAGGATTCTGAATGATTCCTTACACAGGTTCCTGAACGCCGTTCTGATGTTAGCCAGCCTCGCATATGCCGCAGACGTTATTCTCTTTATGTGGGCTTCAGGAGACAGGTTTGGTGTGATATCAACTCCTAGATCATTCTCTCTGTCTGTTTCATTAAGTACTTCGTCTCCTATTCTGTATCCTGTGCCTGGCCTCCTGTTTCCACTGCCTAGTTTCATTACTTTGCATTTACTCGGGTTGAACTTCAACAGCCATTTGTTGGACCATTCACTCAGTCTATCCAGGTCATCTTGTAGCCTCCTACTATCATCCTCTGTTTCAATCCTCCTCATAATTTTTGCATCGTCGGCAAACATTGAGAGGAACGAATCAATACCCTCTGGGAGATCATTTACATATACCAGAAACAGTATAGGTCCAAGGACTGACCCCTGCGGGACTCCACTTGTGACGTCTCGCCAATCTGAGACCTCACCTTTCACACAGACTCGTTGTCTCCTGTTGCTTAGATACTCCTCTATCCACCGGAGTACCTTCCCTCTCACTCCAGCCTGCATCTCCAACTTTCGCACTAGCCTCTTGTGTGGCACTGTATCAAAGGCTTTCTGACAATCCAAAAATATGCAGTCTGCCCACTCTTCTCTTTCTTGCCTTATTTTTGTTGCCTGGTCGTAGAATTCAAGTAACCCTGTGAGGCAGGACCTGCCATCCCTGAACCCATGTTGATGCTGTGTTACAAAGTTCCTTCGCTCCAGATGCTCCACTAGTTTTTTTCGCACAATCTTCTCCATCAGCTTGCATGGTATGCAGGTTAGGGACACTGGCCTGTAGTTCAGTGCCTCCTGTCTATTCCCTTTCTTGTATATCGGGACTACGTTAGCTGCTTTCCAAATATCTGGCAGTTCCCCTGTTGCCAGTGATTTGTTATACACTATGGAGAGTGGTAGGCTCAGTTCTCTTGCTCCTTCCTTTAGAACCCAAGGGGAGATTCCATCTGGGCCTATAGCCTTCGTCACGTCCAACTCTAGTAAACACTTCCTTACTTCCCCAAGTAAACACTTCCTTACTTCCCCAGTGTTGTGTGTGTGTGTGTGTGTGTGTGTGTGTGTGTGTGTGTGTGTGTGTGTGTGTGTGTGTGTGTGTGTGTGTGTGTGTGTGTGTGTGTGTGTGTGTACTCACCTAATTGTACTGACCTAATTGTGCTTGCGGGGTTGAGCTCTGGCTCTTTGGTCCCGCCTCTCAACCGTCAATCAACTGGTGTACAGATTCCTGAGCCTATTGGGCTCTATCATATCTACATTTGAAACTGTGTATGGAGTCAGCCTCCACCACATCACTTCCTAATGCTTTCCATTTACTAACTACTCTGACCCTGAAAAAGTTCTTTCTAACGTCTCTGTGGCTCATTTTGGTACTCAGCTTCCACCTGTGTCCCCTTGTTCGCGTCCCACCAGTTTTGAATAGTTCATCCTTGTTTACCCGGTCAATTCCCCTGAGGATTTTGTAGGTTGTGATCATGTCCCCCCTTACTCTTCTGTCTTCCAGTGTCGTAAGGTGCAATTCCCGCAGCCTTTCCTCATAACTCATGCCTCTTAGTTCTGGGACTAGTCTAGTAGCATACCTTTGGACTTTTTCCAGCTTCGTCTTGTGCTTGACAAGGTACGGGCTCCATGCTGGGGCCGCATACTCCAGGATTGGTCTTACATATGTGGTGTACAGGATTCTGAATGATTCCTTACACAGGTTCCTGAACGCCGTTCTGATGTTAGCCAGCCTCGCATATGCCGCAGACGTTATTCTCTTTATGTGGGCTTCAGGAGACAGGTTTGGTGTGATATCAACTCCTAGATCATTCTCTCTGTCTGTTTCATTAAGTACTTCGTCTCCTATTCTGTATCCTGTGCCTGGCCTCCTGTTTCCACTGCCTAGTTTCATTACTTTGCATTTACTCGGGTTGAACTTCAACAGCCATTTGTTGGACCATTCACTCAGTCTATCCAGGTCATCTTGTAGCCTCCTACTATCATCCTCTGTTTCAATCCTCCTCATAATTTTTGCATCGTCGGCAAACATTGAGAGGAACGAATCAATACCCTCTGGGAGATCATTTACATATACCAGAAACAGTATAGGTCCAAGGACTGACCCCTGCGGGACTCCACTTGTGACGTCTCGCCAATCTGAGACCTCACCTTTCACACAGACTCGTTGTCTCCTGTTGCTTAGATACTCCTCTATCCACCGGAGTACCTTCCCTCTCACTCCAGCCTGCATCTCCAACTTTCGCACTAGCCTCTTGTGTGGCACTGTATCAAAGGCTTTCTGACAATCCAAAAATATGCAGTCTGCCCACTCTTCTCTTTCTTGCCTTATTTTTGTTGCCTGGTCGTAGAATTCAAGTAACCCTGTGAGGCAGGACCTGCCATCCCTGAACCCATGTTGATGCTGTGTTACAAAGTTCCTTCGCTCCAGATGCTCCACTAGTTTTTTTCGCACAATCTTCTCCATCAGCTTGCATGGTATGCAGGTTAGGGACACTGGCCTGTAGTTCAGTGCCTCCTGTCTATTCCCTTTCTTGTATATCGGGACTACGTTAGCTGCTTTCCAAATATCTGGCAGTTCCCCTGTTGCCAGTGATTTGTTATACACTATGGAGAGTGGTAGGCTCAGTTCTCTTGCTCCTTCCTTTAGAACCCAAGGGGAGATTCCATCTGGGCCTATAGCCTTCGTCACGTCCAACTCTAGTAAACACTTCCTTACTTCCCCAAGTAAACACTTCCTTACTTCCCCAGTGTGTGTGTGTGTGTGTGTGTGTGTGTGTGTGTGTGTGTGTGTGTGTGTGTGTGTGTGTGTGTGTGTGTGTGTGTGTGTGTGTGTGTGTGTGTGTGTGTGTGTGTGTGTGTGTGTGTGTGTGTGTGTGTGTGTGTGTGTGTGTGTGTGTGTGTGTGTGTGTGTGGTGTGTGTGTGGTGTGTGTGTGTGTGTGTGTGTGTGTGTGTTGTGGTGTGGTTGTGTGTGTGTGTGTGTGTGTGTGTGTGTGTGTGTGTGTGTGTGTGTTGTGTGTGTGTGTGTGTGTGTGTGTGTGTGTGTGTGTGGTGTGTGTGTGTGTGTGTGTGTGTGTGTGTGTGTGTGTGTGTGTGTGTGTGTACTCACCTAATTGTACTCACCTAATTGTGCTTGCGGGGGTTGAGCTCTGGCTCTTTGGTCCCGCCTCTCAACCGTCAATCAACTGGTGTACAGATTCCTGAGCCTATTGGGCTCTATCATATCTACATTTGAAACTGTGTATGGAGTCAGCCTCCACCACATCACTTCCTAATGCTTTCCATTTACTAACTACTCTGACCCTGAAAAAGTTCTTTCTAACGTCTCTGTGGCTCATTTTGGTACTCAGCTTCCACCTGTGTCCCCTTGTTCGCGTCCCACCAGTTTTGAATAGTTCATCCTTGTTTACCCGGTCAATTCCCCTGAGGATTTTGTAGGTTGTGATCATGTCCCCCCTTACTCTTCTGTCTTCCAGTGTCGTAAGGTGCATTCCCGCAGCCTTTCCTCATAACTCATGCCTCTTAGTTCTGGGACTAGTCTAGTAGCATACCTTTGGACTTTTTCCAGCTTCGTCTTGTGCTTGACAAGGTACGGGCTCCATGCTGGGGCCGCATACTCCAGGATTGGTCTTACATATGTGGTGTACAGGATTCTGAATGATTCCTTACACAGGTTCCTGAACGCCGTTCTGATGTTAGCCAGCCTCGCATATGCCGCAGACGTTATTCTCTTTATGTGGGCTTCAGGAGACAGGTTTGGTGTGATATCAACTCCTAGATCATTCTCTCTGTCTGTTTCATTAAGTACTTCGTCTCCTATTCTGTATCCTGTGCCTGGCCTCCTGTTTCCACTGCCTAGTTTCATTACTTTGCATTTACTCGGGTTGAACTTCAACAGCCATTTGTTGGACCATTCACTCAGTCTATCCAGGTCATCTTGTAGCCTCCTACTATCATCCTCTGTTTCAATCCTCCTCATAATTTTTGCATCGTCGGCAAACATTGAGAGGAACGAATCAATACCCTCTGGGAGATCATTTACATATACCAGAAACAGTATAGGTCCAAGGACTGACCCCTGCGGGACTCCACTTGTGACGTCTCGCCAATCTGAGACCTCACCTTTCACACAGACTCGTTGTCTCCTGTTGCTTAGATACTCCTCTATCCACCGGAGTACCTTCCCTCTCACTCCAGCCTGCATCTCCAACTTTCGCACTAGCCTCTTGTGTGGCACTGTATCAAAGGCTTTCTGACAATCCAAAAATATGCAGTCTGCCCACTCTTCTCTTTCTTGCCTTATTTTTGTTGCCTGGTCGTAGAATTCAAGTAACCCTGTGAGGCAGGACCTGCCATCCCTGAACCCATGTTGATGCTGTGTTACAAAGTTCCTTCGCTCCAGATGCTCCACTAGTTTTTTTCGCACAATCTTCTCCATCAGCTTGCATGGTATGCAGGTTAGGGACACTGGCCTGTAGTTCAGTGCCTCCTGTCTATTCCCTTTCTTGTATATCGGGACTACGTTAGCTGCTTTCCAAATATCTGGCAGTTCCCCTGTTGCCAGTGATTTGTTATACACTATGGAGAGTGGTAGGCTCAGTTCTCTTGCTCCTTCCTTTAGAACCCAAGGGGAGATTCCATCTGGGCCTATAGCCTTCGTCACGTCCAACTCTAGTAAACACTTCCTTACTTCCCCAAGTAAACACTTCCTTACTTCCCCAGTGTGTGTGTGTGTGTGTGTGTGTGTGTGTGTGTGTGTGTGTGTGTGTGTGTGTGTGTGTGTGTGTGTGTGTGTGTGTGTGTGTGTGTGTGTGTGTACTCACCTAATTGTACTGACCTAATTGTGCTTGCGGGGGTTGAGCTCTGGCTCTTTGGTCCCGCCTCTCAACCGTCAATCAACTGGTGTACAGATTCCTGAGCCTATTGGGCTCTATCATATCTACATTTGAAACTGTGTATGGAGTCAGCCTCCACCACATCACTTCCTAATGCTTTCCATTTACTAACTACTCTGACCCTGAAAAAGTTCTTTCTAACGTCTCTGTGGCTCATTTTGGTACTCAGCTTCCACCTGTGTCCCCTTGTTCGCGTCCCACCAGTTTTGAATAGTTCATCCTTGTTTACCCGGTCAATTCCCCTGAGGATTTTGTAGGTTGTGATCATGTCCCCCCTTACTCTTCTGTCTTCCAGTGTCGTAAGGTGCATTCCCGCAGCCTTTCCTCATAACTCATGCCTCTTAGTTCTGGGACTAGTCTAGTAGCATACCTTTGGACTTTTTCCAGCTTCGTCTTGTGCTTGACAAGGTACGGGCTCCATGCTGGGGCCGCATACTCCAGGATTGGTCTTACATATGTGGTGTACAGGATTCTGAATGATTCCTTACACAGGTTCCTGAACGCCGTTCTGATGTTAGCCAGCCTCGCATATGCCGCAGACGTTATTCTCTTTATGTGGGCTTCAGGAGACAGGTTTGGTGTGATATCAACTCCTAGATCATTCTCTCTGTCTGTTTCATTAAGTACTTCGTCTCCTATTCTGTATCCTGTGCCTGGCCTCCTGTTTCCACTGCCTAGTTTCATTACTTTGCATTTACTCGGGTTGAACTTCAACAGCCATTTGTTGGACCATTCACTCAGTCTATCCAGGTCATCTTGTAGCCTCCTACTATCATCCTCTGTTTCAATCCTCCTCATAATTTTTGCATCGTCGGCAAACATTGAGAGGAACGAATCAATACCCTCTGGGAGATCATTTACATATACCAGAAACAGTATAGGTCCAAGGACTGACCCCTGCGGGACTCCACTTGTGACGTCTCGCCAATCTGAGACCTCACCTTTCACACAGACTCGTTGTCTCCTGTTGCTTAGATACTCCTCTATCCACCGGAGTACCTTCCCTCTCACTCCAGCCTGCATCTCCAACTTTCGCACTAGCCTCTTGTGTGGCACTGTATCAAAGGCTTTCTGACAATCCAAAAATATGCAGTCTGCCCACTCTTCTCTTTCTTGCCTTATTTTTGTTGCCTGGTCGTAGAATTCAAGTAACCCTGTGAGGCAGGACCTGCCATCCCTGAACCCATGTTGATGCTGTGTTACAAAGTTCCTTCGCTCCAGATGCTCCACTAGTTTTTTTCGCACAATCTTCTCCATCAGCTTGCATGGTATGCAGGTTAGGGACACTGGCCTGTAGTTCAGTGCCTCCTGTCTATTCCCTTTCTTGTATATCGGGACTACGTTAGCTGCTTTCCAAATATCTGGCAGTTCCCCTGTTGCCAGTGATTTGTTATACACTATGGAGAGTGGTAGGCTCAGTTCTCTTGCTCCTTCCTTTAGAACCCAAGGGGAGATTCCATCTGGGCCTATAGCCTTCGTCACGTCCAACTCTAGTAAACACTTCCTTACTTCCCCAAGTAAACACTTCCTTACTTCCCCAGTGTGTGTGTGTGTGTGTTTGTGTGGTGTGTGTGTGTGTGTGTGTGTGTGTGTGTGTGTGTGTGTGTTGTGTGTGTGTGTGTGTGTGTGTGTGTGTGTGTGTGTGTGTGTGTACTCACCTAATTGTACTGACCTAATTGTGCTTGCGGGGGTTGAGCTCTGGCTCTTTGGTCCGCCTCTCAACCGTCAATCAACTGGTGTACAGATTCCTGAGCCTATTGGGCTCTATCATATCTACATTTGAAACTGTGTATGGAGTCAGCCTCCACCACATCACTTCCTAATGCTTTCCATTTACTAACTACTCTGACCCTGAAAAAGTTCTTTCTAACGTCTCTGTGGCTCATTTTGGTACTCAGCTTCCACCTGTGTCCCCTTGTTCGCGTCCCACCAGTTTTGAATAGTTCATCCTTGTTTACCCGGTCAATTCCCCTGAGGATTTTGTAGGTTGTGATCATGTCCCCCCTTACTCTTCTGTCTTCCAGTGTCGTAAGGTGCAATTCCCGCAGCCTTTCCTCAT
>NW_027190887.1:0-23771 GCF_040958095.1 Procambarus clarkii
GGTAGTTTGTTCCTTCATTGGTAGTTTGTCCTTTACTGGTAGTTTGTCCTGCACTGGTAGTTTGTCCCACACTGGTAGTTTGTCCCACACTGGTAGTTTGTCCCACACTGGTAGTTTGTCCTTTACTGGTAGTTTGTCCTACACTGGTAGTTTGTCCCACACTGGTAGTTTGTCCCACACTGGTAGTTTGTCCATCACTGGTAGTTTGTCCTTCACTGGTAGTTTGTTCTACATTGGTAGTTTGTCCTTCACTGGTAGTTTCTCCTACACTGGTAGTTTGTCCTACACTGGTAGTTTGTCCTACACTGGTAGTTTGTCCTTCACTGGTAGTTTGTCCCACACTGGTAGTTTGTCCCACACTGGTAGTTTGTCCTTTACTGGTAGTTTGTCCTTCACTGGTAGTTTGTGCCTCACTGGTAGTTTGTCCCTCACTGGTAGTTTGTCCCAAACGGGTAGTTTGTCCCTCACTGGTAGTTTGTCCTTTACTGGTAGTTTGTCCCTCACTGGTAGTTTGTCCCTCACTGGTAGTTTGTCCTTTACTGGTAGTTTGTCCTTCACTGGTAGTTTGTCCCTTACTGGTAGTTTGTCCCTTACTGGTAGTTTGTCCCTCACTGGTAGTTTGTCCCTCACTGGTAGTTTGTCCTTCACTGGTAGTTTGTCCTTCACTGGTAGTTTGTCCCTCACTGGTAGTTTGTCCTTAACTGGTAGTTTGTTCTGCACTGGTAGTTTGTCCCTCACTGGTAGTTTGTCCTTTACTGGTAGTTTGTCCTTCACTGGTAGTTTGTCCCTCACTGGTAGTTTGTCTTTTACTGGTAGTTTGTCCTTTACTGGTAGTTTGTCCTTCACTGTTAGTTTGTCCCTCACTGGTAGTTTGTCCTTAACTGGTAGTTTGTCCCACACTGGTAGTTTGTCCTTTACTGGTACTTTGTCCCTCACTGGTAGTTTGTCCCACACTGGTAGTTTGTCCTTAACTGGTAGTTTGTCCTTAACTGGTAGTTTGTCCTTCACTGGTAGTTTGTCCTTCACTGGTAGTTTGTCCTTCACTGGTAGTTTGTCCTCAACTGGTAGTTTGTCCTTAACTGGTAGTTTGTCCCACACTGGTAGTTTGTCCCACACTGGTAGTTTGTCCCACACTGGTAGTTTGTCCCACACTGGTAATTTGTTCCACACTGGTAATTTGTCCCACACTGGTAGTTCGTCCTTCACTGGTAGTTTGTCCTTTACTGGTAGTTTGTCCCACACTGGTAGTTTGTCCCACACTGGTAGTTTGTCCCACACTGGTAGTTTGTCCCACACTGGTAGTTTGTCCCACACTGGTAGTTTGTCCCACACTGGTAGTTTGTCCTACACTGGTAGTCTGTCCTTCACTGGTAGTTTGTCCTGCACTGGTAGTTTGTCCTACATTGGTAGTTTGTCCTACACTGGTAGTTTATCCTTCACTGGTAGTTTGTCCCACACTGGTAGTTTGTTCCTTCATTGGTAGTTTGTCCTTTACTGGTAGTTTGTCCTGCACTGGTAGTTTGTCCCACACTGGTAGTTTGTCCCACACTGGTAGTTTGTCCCACACTGGTAGTTTGTCCTTTACTGGTAGTTTGTCCTACACTGGTAGTTTGTCCCACACTGGTAGTTTGTCCCACACTGGTAGTTTGTCCATCACTGGTAGTTTGTCCTTCACTGGTAGTTTGTCCTACATTGGTAGTTTGTCCTTCACTGGTAGTTTGTCCTACACTGGTAGTTTGTCCTACACTGGTAGTTTGTCCTACACTGGTAGTTTGTCCTTCACTGGTAGTTTGTCCCACACTGGTAGTTTGTCCCACACTGGTAGTTTGTCCTGCACTGGTAGTTTGTCCTTCACTGGTAGTTTGTCCTTCACTGGTAGTTTGTCCTGCACTGGTAGTTTGTCCTTCACTGGTAGTTTGTCCTTCACTGGTAGTTTGTCCTTCACTGGTAGTTTGTCCCACACTGGTAGTTTGTCCCACACTGGTAGTTTGTCCTTCACTGGTAGTTTGTCCTGCACTGGTAGTTTGTCTTAAACTGGTAGTTTGTCCTGCACTGGTAGTTTGTCCTACACTGGTAGTTTGTCCTGCACTGGCAGTTTGTCCTACACTGGTAGTTTGTCCTTCACTGGTTTTTTGTCCTGCACTGGTAGTTTGTCCTGCACTGGTAGTTTGTCCTACACTGGTAGTTTGTCCCTTACTGGTAGTTTGTCCCTTACTGGTAGTTTGTCCCTCACTGGTAGTTTGTCCCTCACTGGTAGTTTGTCCTTCACTGGTAGTTTGTCCTTCACTGGTAGTTTGTCCCTCACTGGTAGTTTGTCCTTAACTGGTAGTTTGTTCTGCACTGGTAGTTTGTCCCTCACTGGTAGTTTGTCCTTTACTGGTAGTTTGTCCTTCACTGGTAGTTTGTCCCTCACTGGTAGTTTGTCCCTCACTGGTAGTTTGTCCTTAACTGGTAGTTTGTCCCACACTGGTAGTTTGTCCTTTACTGGTAGTTTGTCCCTCACTGGTAGTTTGTCCCACACTGGTAGTTTGTTCTTAACTGGTAGTTTGTCCTTAACTGGTAGTTTGTCCTTCACTGGTAGTTTGTCCTTCACTGGTAGTTTGTCCTTAACTGGTAGTTTGTCCCACACTGGTAGTTTGTCCCACACTGGTAGTTTGTCCCACACTGGTAGTTTGTCCCACACTGGTAATTTGTTCCACACTGGTAATTTGTCCCACACTGGTAGTTCGTCCTTCACTGGTAGTTTGTCCTTTACTGGTAGTTTGTCCCACACTGGTAGTTTGTCCCACACTGGTAGTTTGTCCCACACTGGTAGTTTGTCCCACACTGGTAGTTTGTCCCACACTGGTAGTTTGTCCCACACTGGTAGTTTGTCCTACACTGGTAGTCTGTCCTTCACTGGTAGTTTGTCCTGCACTGGTAGTTTGTCCTACATTGGTAGTTTGTCCTACACTGGTAGTTTGTCCTTCACTGGTAGTTTGTCCCACACTGGTAGTTTGTTCCTTCATTGGTAGTTTGTCCTTTACTGGTAGTTTGTCCTGCACTGGTAGTTTGTCCCACACTGGTAGTTTGTCCCACACTGGTAGTTTGTCCTTTACTGGTAGTTTGTCCTACACTGGTAGTTTGTCCCACACTGGTAGTTTGTCCCACACTGGTAGTTTGTCCATCACTGGTAGTTTGTCCTTCACTGGTAGTTTGTTCTACATTGGTAGTTTGTCCTTCACTGGTAGTTTGTCCTACACTGGTAGTTTGTCCTACACTGGTAGTTTGTCCTACACTGGTAGTTTGTCCTTCACTGGTAGTTTGTCCCACACTGGTAGTTTGTCCCACACTGGTAGTTTGTCCTGCACTGGTAGTTTGTCCTTCACTGGTAGTTTGTCCTTCACTGGTAGTTTGTCCTTCACTGGTAGTTTGTCCCACACTGGTAGTTTGTCCTTCACTGGTAGTTTGTCCTTCACTGGTAGTTTGTCCTTCACTGGTAGTTTGTCCCACACTGGTAGTTTGTCCCACACTGGTAGTTTGTCCTTCACTGGTAGTTTGTCCTGCACTGGTAGTTTGTCTTAAACTGGTAGTTTGTCCTGCACTGGTAGTTTGTACTACACTGGTAGTTTGTCCTGCACTGGCAGTTTGTCCTACACTGGTAGTTTGTCCTTCACTGGTTTTTTGTCCTGCACTGGTAGTTTGTCCTGCACTGGTAGTTTGTCCTACACTGGTAGTTTGTCCTACACTGGTAGTTTGTCCCACACTGGTAGTTTGTCCCACACTGGTAGTTTGTCCTTTACTGGTAGTTTGTCCTACACTGGTAGTTTGTGCTTCACTGGTAGCTTGTCCTTCACTGGTAGTTTGTGATTCACTGGTAGTTTGTCCTTCACTGGTAGTTTGTCCCACACTGGTAGTTTGTCCTGCACTGGTAGTTTGTCCTTCACTGGTAGTTTGTCCTTCACTGGTAGTTTGTCCTTCACTGGTAGTTTGTCCTTCACTGGTAGTTTGTCAAACACTGGTTGTTTGTCCTACACTGGTAGTTTGTCCTTCACTGGTAGTTTTTCCTGCACTGGTAGTTTGTCCTGCACTGGTAGTTTGTCCTGCACTGGTAGTTTGTCATACACTGGTAGTTTGTCCTTCACTGGTAGTTTGTCCCACACTGGTAGTTTGTCCCACACTGGTAGTTTGTCCCACACTGGTAGTTTGTCTCACACTGGTAGTTTGTCCCACACTGGTAGTTTGTCCCACACTGGTAGTTTGTCCTTCACTGGTAGTTTGTCCCACACTGGTAGTTTGTCCCACACTGGTAGTTTGTCCCACACTGGTAGTTTGTCCCACACTGGAAGTTTGTCCCACACTGGTAGTTTGTCCCACACTGGTAGTTTGTCCCACACTGGTAGTTTGTCCTTCATTGGTAGTTTGTCCTTCACTTGTAGTTTGTCCCACACTGGTAGTTTGTCCCACACTGGTAGTTTGTCCCACACTGGTAGTTTGTCCTTCACTGGTAGTTTGTCCCACACTGGTAGTTTGTCCCACACTGGTAGTTTGTCCCACACTGGTAGTTTGTCCCACACTGGTAGTTTGTCCTTTACTGGTAGTTTGTCCTTCACTGGTAGTTTGTCCTTCACTGGTAGTTTGTCCCACACTGGTAGTTTGTCCTTTACTGGTAGTTTGTCCTTCACTGGTAGTTTGTTCCACACTGGTAGTTTGTCCTTTACTGGTAGTTTGTCCCACACTGGTAGTTTGTCCCACACTGGTAGTTTGTCCTTCACTGGTAGTTTGTCCCACACTGGTAGTTTGTCCTTCACTCTTAGTTTGTCCTTTACTGGTAGTTTGTCCTTAACTGGTAGTTTGTCCTTAACTGGTAGTTTGTCCCACACTGGTAGTTTGTCCTTAACTGGTAGTTTGTCCTGCACTGGTAGTTTGTCCTTTACTGGTAGTTTGTCCTTCACTGGTAGTTTGTCCCTCACTGGTAGTTTGTCCTTTACTGGTAGTTTGTCCTTCACTGGTAGTTTGTCCCTCACTGGTAGTTTGTCCCTGACTGGTAGTTTGTCCCTCACTGGTAGTTTGTCCCAAACGGGTAGTTTGTCCCTCACTGGTAGTTTGTCCTTTACTGGTAGTTTGTCCCTCACTGGTAGTTTGTCCCTCACTGGTAGTTTGTCCTTTACTGGTAGTTTGTCCTTCACTGGTAGTTTGTCCCTTACTGGTAGTTTGTCCCTTACTGGTAGTTTGTCCCTTACTGGTAGTTTGTCCCTCACTGGTAGTTTGTCCCTCACTGGTAGTTTGTCCTTCACTGGTAGTTTGTCCTTAACTGGTAGTTTGTCCTTAACTGGTAGTTTGTCCTTCACTGGTAGTTTGTCCTTCACTGGTAGTTTGTCCTTAACTGGTAGTTTGTCCTTAACTGGTAGATTGTCCTGCACAGGTAGTTTGTCCTTCACTGGTAGTTTGTCCCTCACTGGTAGTTTGTCCTTTACTGGTAGTTTGTCCTGCACTGGTAGTTTGTCCTTTACTGGTAGTTTGTCCTTCACTGGTAGTTTGTCCCTCACTGGTAGTTTGTCCCTCACTGGTAGTTTGTCCTTTACTGGTAGTTTGTCCTTCACTGGTAGTTTGTGCCTCACTGGTAGTTTGTCCCTCACTGGTAGTTTGTCCCAAACGGGTAGTTTGTCCTTCACTGGTAGTTTGTCCTTTACTGGTAGTTTGTCCCTCACTGGTAGTTTGTCCCTCACTGGTAGTTTGTCCTTTACTGGTAGTTTGTCCTTCACTGGTAGTTTGTCCCTTACTGGTAGTTTGTCCCTTACTGGTAGTTTGTCCCTCACTGGTAGTTTGTCCCTCACTGGTAGTTTGTCCTTCACTGGTAGTTTGTCCTTCACTGGTAGTTTGTCCCTCACTGGTAGTTTGTCCTTAACTGGTAGTTTGTTCTGCACTGGTAGTTTGTCCCTCACTGGTAGTTTGTCCTTTACTGGTAGTTTGTCCTTCACTGGTAGTTTGTCCCTCACTGGTAGTTTGTCTTTTACTGGTAGTTTGTCCTTTACTGGTAGTTTGTCCTTCACTGTTAGTTTGTCCCTCACTGGTAGTTTGTCCTTAACTGGTAGTTTGTCCCACACTGGTAGTTTGTCCTTTACTGGTAGTTTGTCCCTCACTGGTAGTTTGTCCCACACTGGTAGTTTGTCCTTAACTGGTAGTTTGTCCTTAACTGGTAGTTTGTCCTTCACTGGTAGTTTGTCCTTCACTGGTAGTTTGTCCTTAACTGGTAGTTTGTCCTTAACTGGTAGTTTGTCCCACACTGGTAGTTTGTCCCACACTGGTAGTTTGTCCCACACTGGTAGTTTGTCCCACACTGGTAATTTGTTCCACACTGGTAATTTGTCCCACACTGGTAGTTCGTCCTTCACTGGTAGATTGTCCTTTACTGGTAGTTTGTCCCACACTGGTAGTTTGTCCCACACTGGTAGTTTGTCCCACACTGGTAGTTTGTCCCACACTGGTAGTTTGTCCCACACTGGTAGTTTGTCCTACACTGGTAGTCTGTCCTTCACTGGTAGTTTGTCCTGCACTGGTAGTTTGTCCTACATTGGTAGTTTGTCCTACACTGGTAGTTTATCCTTCACTGGTAGTTTGTCCCACACTGGTAGTTTGTTCCTTCATTGGTAGTTTGTCCTTTACTGGTAGTTTGTCCTGCACTGGTAGTTTGTCCCACACTGGTAGTTTGTCCCACACTGGTAGTTTGTCCTTTACTGGTAGTTTGTCCTACACTGGTAGTTTGTCCCACACTGGTAGTTTGTCCCACACTGGTAGTTTGTCCATCACTGGTAGTTTGTCCTTCACTGGTAGTTTGTCCTTCACTGGTAGTTTGTCCTTCACTGGTAGTTTGTCCCACACTGGTAGTTTGTCCCACACTGGTAGTTTGTCCTTCACTGGTAGTTTGTCCTGCACTGGTAGTTTGTCTTAAACTGGTAGTTTGTCCTGCACTGGTAGTTTGTACTACACTGGTAGTTTGTCCTGCACTGGCAGTTTGTCCTACACTGGTAGTTTGTCCTTCACTGGTTTTTTGTCCTGCACTGGTAGTTTGTCCTGCACTGGTAGTTTGTCCTACACTGGTAGTTTGTCCCTTACTGGTAGTTTGTCCCTTACTGGTAGTTTGTCCCTCACTGGTAGTTTGTCCCTCACTGGTAGTTTGTCCTTCACTGGTAGTTTGTCCTTCACTGGTAGTTTGTCCCTCACTGGTAGTTTGTCCTTAACTGGTAGTTTGTTCTGCACTGGTAGTTTGTCCCTCACTGGTAGTTTGTCCTTTACTGGTAGTTTGTCCTTCACTGGTAGTTTGTCCCTCACTGGTAGTTTGTCTTTTACTGGTAGTTTGTCCTTTACTGGTAGTTTGTCCTTCACTGTTAGTTTGTCCCTCACTGGTAGTTTGTCCTTAACTGGTAGTTTGTCCCACACTGGTAGTTTGTCCTTTACTGGTAGTTTGTCCCTCACTGGTAGTTTGTCCCACACTGGTAGTTTGTCCTTAACTGGTAGTTTGTCCTTAACTGGTAGTTTGTCCTTCACTGGTAGTTTGTCCTTCACTGGTAGTTTGTCCTTAACTGGTAGTTTGTCCTTAACTGGTAGTTTGTCCCACACTGGTAGTTTGTCCCACACTGGTAGTTTGTCACACACTGGTAGTTTGTCCCACACTGGTAATTTGTTCCACACTGGTAATGGTCCCACACTGGTAGTTCGTCCTTCACTGGTAGTTTGTCCTTTACTGGTAGTTTGTCCCACACTGGTAGTTTGTCCCACACTGGTAGTTTGTCCCACACTGGTAGTTTGTCCCACACTGGTAGTTTGTCCCACACTGGTAGTTTGTCCTACACTGGTAGTCTGTCCTTCACTGGTAGTTTGTCCTGCACTGGTAGTTTGTCCTACATTGGTAGTTTGTCCTACACTGGTAGTTTGTCCTTCACTGGTAGTTTGTCCCACACTGGTAGTTTGTTCCTTCATTGGTAGTTTGTCCTTTACTGGTAGTTTGTCCTGCACTGGTAGTTTGTCCCACACTGGTAGTTTGTCCCACACTGGTAGTTTGTCCCACACTGGTAGTTTGTCCTTTACTGGTAGTTTGTCCTACACTGGTAGTTTGTCCCACACTGGTAGTTTGTCCCACACTGGTAGTTTGTCCATCACTGGTAGTTTGTCCTTCACTGGTAGTTTGTTCTACATTGGTAGTTTGTCCTTCACTGGTAGTTTGTCCTACACTGGTAGTTTGTCCTACACTGGTAGTTTGTCCTTCACTGGTAGTTTGTCCCACACTGGTAGTTTGTCCCACACTGGTAGTTTGTCCTGCACTGGTAGTTTGTCCTTCACTGGTAGTTTGTCCTTCACTGGTAGTTTGTCCTTCACTGGTAGTTTGTCCCACACTGGTAGTTTGTCCCACACTGGTAGTTTGTCCTTCACTGGTAGTTTGTCCTGCACTGGTAGTTTGTCTTAAACTGGTAGTTTGTCCTGCACTGGTAGTTTGTCCTACACTGGTAGTTTGTCCTGCACTGGCAGTTTGTCCTACACTGGTAGTTTGTCCTTCACTGGTTTTTTGTCCTGCACTGGTAGTTTGTCCTGCACTGGTAGTTTGTCCTACACTGGTAGTTTGTCCTGCACTGGTAGTATGTCCCACACTGGTAGTTTGTCCTGCACTGGTAGTTTGTCCTTCACTGGTAGTTTGTCCTGCACTGGTAGTTTGTCCTTCACTGGTTGTTTGTCCTTCACTGGTAGTTTGTCCCACACTGGTAGTTTGTCCCACACTGGTAGTTTGTCCCACACTGGTAGTTTGTCCTTAACTGGTAGTTTGTCCCACACTGGTAGTTTGTCCTTCTTTGGTAGTTTGTCCTACACTGGTAGTTTGTCCCACACTGGTAGTTTGTCCTTCACTGGTAGTTTGTCCCACACTGGTAGTTTGTCCCACACTGGTAGTTTGTCCTTCTTTGGTAGTTTGTCTTACACTGGTAGTTTGTCCCACACTGGTAGTTTGTCCTTCTTTGGTAGTTTGTCCTACACTGGTAGTTTGTCTCACACTGGTAGTTTGTCCTTCACTGGTAGTTTGTCCTGCACTGGTAGTTTGTCCCACACTGGTAGTTTTTCCTTCACTGGTAGTTTGTCCCACACTGGTAGTTTGTCCTTCACTGGTAGTTTGTCCTGCACTGGTAGTTTGTCCCACACTGGTAGTTTGTCCTGCACTGGTAGTTTGTCCCACACTGGTAGTTTGTCCCACACTGGTAGTTTGTCCTACACTGGTAGCTTGTCCGGCACTGGTAGTTTGTCCTACACAGGTAGTTTGTCCTACACTGGTAGTTTGTCCTTCACTGGTAGTTTGTCCTACACTGGTAGTTTGTCCTTCACTGGTAGTTTGTCCTTAACTGGTAGTTTGTCCTTCACTGGTAGTTTGTCCTGCACTGGTAGTTTGTCCTACACTGGTAGTTTGTCCTTCACTGGTAGTTTGTCCTTCACTGGTAGTTTGTCCTTTACTGGTAGTTTGTCCCACACTGGTAGTTTGTCCTTCACTGGTAGTTTGTCCTTCACTGGTAGTTTGTCCCACACTGGTAGTTTGTCCTTCACTGTTAGTTTGTCCCACACTGGTAGTTTGTCCTACACTGGTAGTTTGTCCTTCACTGGTAGTTTGTCCCGCACTGGTAGTTTGTCCCACACTGGTAGTTTGTCCCACACTGGTAGTTTGTCACACACTGGTAGTTTGTCCTACACTGGTAGTTTGTCCTGCACTGGTAGTTTGTCCTTAACTGGTAGTTTGTCCCACACTGGTAGTTTGTCCTACACTGGTAGTTTGTCCTTCACTGGTAGTTTGTCCTTCACTGGTAGTTTGTCCTGCACTGGTAGTTTGTCCTACACTGGTAGTTTGTCCTGCACTGGTAGTTTGTCCTACACTGGTAGTTTGTCCTACACTGGTAGTTTGTCCCACACTGGTAGTTTGTCCCACACTGGTAGTTTGTCCTTTACTGGTAGTTTGTCCTACACTGGTAGTTTGTGCTTCACTGGTAGCTTGTCCTTCACTGGTAGTTTGTCCTACACTGGTAGTTTGTGCTTCACTGGTAGTTTGTCCTTCACTGGTAGTTTGTCCTTCACTGGTAGTTTGTCCTTCACTGGTAGTTTGTCCTTCACTGGTAGTTTGTCAAACACTGGTTGTTTGTCCTACACTGGTAGTTTGTCCTTCACTGGTAGTTTTTCCTGCACTGGTAGTTTGTCCTGCACTGGTAGTTTGTCCTGCACTGGTAGTTTGTCATACACTGGTAGTTTGTCCTTCACTGGTAGTTTGTCCCACACTGGTAGTTTGTCCCACACTGGTAGTTTGTCCCACACTGGTAGTTTGTCTCACACTGGTAGTTTGTCCCACACTGGTAGTTTGTCCCACACTGGTAGTTTGTCCTTCACTGGTAGTTTGTCCCACACTGGTAGTTTGTCCCACACTGGTAGTTTGTCCCACACTGGTAGTTTGTCCCACACTGGAAGTTTGTCCCACACTGGTAGTTTGTCCCACACTGGTAGTTTGTCCCACACTGGTAGTTTGTCCTTCATTGGTAGTTTGTCCTTCACTTGTAGTTTGTCCCACACTGGTAGTTTGTCCCACACTGGTAGTTTGTCCCACACTGGTAGTTTGTCCTTCACTGGTAGTTTGTCCCACACTGGTAGTTTGTCCCACACTGGTAGTTTGTCCCACACTGGTAGTTTGTCCCACACTGGTAGTTTGTCCTTTACTGGTAGTTTGTCCTTCACTGGTAGTTTGTCCTTCACTGGTAGTTTGTCCCACACTGGTAGTTTGTCCTTTACTGGTAGTTTGTCCTTCACTGGTAGTTTGTTCCACACTGGTAGTTTGTCCTTTACTGGTAGTTTGTCCCACACTGGTAGTTTGTCCCACACTGGTAGTTTGTCCTTCACTGGTAGTTTGTCCCACACTGGTAGTTTGTCCTTCACTGGTAGTTTGTCCTTTACTGGTAGTTTGTCCTTAACTGGTAGTTTGTCCTTAACTGGTAGTTTGTCCCACACTGGTAGTTTGTCCCACACTGGTAGTTTGTCCTTAACTGGTAGTTTGTCCTGCACTGGTAGTTTGTCCTTTACTGGTAGTTTGTCCTTCACTGGTAGTTTGTCCCTCACTGGTAGTTTGTCCTTTACTGGTAGTTTGTCCTTCACTGGTAGTTTGTCCCTCACTGGTAGTTTGTCCCTGACTGGTAGTTTGTCCCTCACTGGTAGTTTGTCCCAAACGGGTAGTTTGTCCCTCACTGGTAGTTTGTCCTTTACTGGTAGTTTGTCCCTCACTGGTAGTTTGTCCCTCACTGGTAGTTTGTCCTTTACTGGTAGTTTGTCCTTCACTGGTAGTTTGTCCCTTACTGGTAGTTTGTCCCTTACTGGTAGTTTGTCCCTTACTGGTAGTTTGTCCCTCACTGGTAGTTTGTCCCTCACTGGTAGTTTGTCCTTCACTGGTAGTTTGTCCTTCACTGGTAGTTTGTCCCTCACTGGTAGTTTGTCCTTAACTGGTAGTTTGTCCTGCACAGGTAGTTTGTCCTTCACTGGTAGTTTGTCCCTCACTGGTAGTTTGTCCTTTACTGGTAGTTTGTCCTTCACTGTTAGTTTGTCCCTCACTGGTAGTTTGTCCTTAACTGGTAGTTTGTCCCACACTGGTAGTTTGTCCCACACTGGAAGTTTGTCCCACACTGGTAGTTTGTCCCACACTGGTAGTTTGTCCCACACTAGTAGTTTGTCCCACACTTGTAGTTTGTCCTTTACTGGCAGTATGTCCTACACTGTTATTGTCCTACACTGGTAGTTAGTCCTTTACTGGCAGTATGTCCTACACTGTTATTGTCCTACACTGGTAGTTTGTCCTTAACTCGTAGTTTGTCCCACATTGGTAGTTTGTCCCACACTGGTAGTTTGTCCCACACTGGTAGTTTGTCCCACACTGGTAATTTGTCCCACACTGGTAATTTGTCCCACACTGGTAGTTTGTCCTTCACTGGTAGTATGTCCTTTACTGGTAGTTTGTCCCACACATGTAGTTTGTCCCACACTGGTAGTTTGTCCCACACTGGTAGTTTGTCCCACACTGGTAATTTTTCCCACACTGGTAATTTTTCCCACACTGGTAGTTTGTCCTACACTGGTAGTCTGTCCTTCACTGGTAGTTTGTCCTGCACTGGTAGTTTGTCCTACATTGGGAGATTGTCCTACACTGGTAGTTTGTCCTACACTGGTAGTTAGTCCTTCACTGGTAGTTTGTCCCACATTGGTAGTTTGTCCTTCATTGGTAGTTTGTCCTTTACTGGTAGTTTGTCCTGCACTGGTAGTTTGTCCCACACTGGTAGTTTGTCCCACACTGGTAGTTTGTCCCACACTGGTAGTTTGTCCCACACTGGTAGTTTGTCCCACACTGGTAGTTTGTCCCACACTGGTAGTTTGTCCCACACTGGTAGTTTGTCCTGCACTGGTAGTTTGTCCTTCACTGGTAGTTTGTCCTTCACTGGTAGTTTGTCCTTCACTGGTAGTTTGTCCCACACTTGTAGTTTGTCCCACACTGGTAGTTTGTCCTTCACTGGTAGTTTGTCCTGCACTGGTAGTTTGTCTTAAACTGGTAGTTTGTCCTGCACTGGTAGTTTGTCCTGCACTGGTAGTTTGTCCTGCACTGGCAGTTTGTCCTACACTGGTAGTTTGTCCTACACTGGTAGTTTGTCCTTCACTGGTAGTTTGTCCTGCACTGGTAGTTTGTCCTGCACTGGTAGTTTGTCCTACACTGGTAGTTTGTCCTGCACTGGTAGTTTGTCCCACACTGGTAGTTTTTCCTGCACTGGTAGTTTGTCCTTCACTGGTAGTTTGCCCTTCACTGGTAGTTTGTCCTTCACTGGTAGTTTGTCACAAACTGGTAGTTTGTCCTTCTTTGGTAGTTTGTCCTACACTGGTAGTTTGTCCTTCACTGGTAGTTTGTCCCACACTGGTAGTTTGTCCCACACTGGTAGTTTGTCCTTCTTTGGTAGTTTGTCCTACACTGGTAGTTTGTCCCACACTGGTAGTTTGTCCTTCTTTGGTAGTTTGTCCTACACTAGTAGTTTGTCTCACACTGGTAGTTTGTCCTTCACTGGTAGTTTGTCCTGCACTAGTAGTTTGTCCCACACTGGTAGTTTGTCCTTCACTGGTAGTTTGTCCCACACTGGTAGTTTGTCCTTCACTGGTAGTTTGTCCTGCACTGGTAGTTTGTCCCACACTGGCAGTTTGTCCTGCACTGGTAGTTTGTCCCACACTGGTAGTTTGTCCCACACTGGTAGTTTGTCCTACACTGGTAGTTTGTCCTGCACTGGTAGTTTGTCCAACACTGGTAGTTTGTCCTACACTGGTAGTTTGTCCTTCACTGGTAGTTTGTCCTACACTGGTAGTTTGTCCTTCACTGGTAGTTTGTCCTTAACTGGTAGTTTGTCCTTCACTGGTAGTTTGTCCTGCACTGGTAGTTTGTCCTACACTGGTAGTTTGTCCTACACTGGTAGTTTGTCCTACACTGGTAGTTTGTCCTTCACTGGTAGTTTGTCCCACACTGGTAGTTTGTCCTTCATTGGTAGTTTGTCCTTTACTGGTAGTTTGTCCTGCAATGGTAGTTTGTCCCACACTGGTAGTTTGTCCTTTACTGGTAGTTTGTCCCACACTGGTAGTTTGTCCCACACTGGTAGTTTGTCCCACACTGGTAGTTTGTCCCACACTGGTAGTTTGTCACACACTGGTAGTTTGTCCTACACTGGTAGTTTGTCCTACACTGGTAGTTTGTCCTGTACTGGTAGTTTGTCCTTAACTGGTAGTTTGTCCCACACTGGTAGTTTGTCCCACACTGGTAGTTTGTCCTTCACTGGTAGTTTGTCCTTCACTGGTAGTTTGTCCTGCACTGGTAGTTTGTCCTACACTGGTAGTTTGTCCTGCACTGGTAGTTTGTCCTACACTGGTAGTTTGTCCTACACTGGTAGTTTGTCCCACACTGGTAGTTTGTCCCACACTGGTAGTTTGTCCTTTACTGGTAGTTTGTCCTACACTGGTAGTTTGTGCTTCACTGGTAGCTTGTCCTTCACTGGTAGTTTGTCCTACACTGGTAGTTTGTGCTTCACTGGTAGTTTGTCCTTCACTGGTAGTTTGTCCCACACTGGTAGTTTGTCCTGCACTGGTAGTTTGTCCTTCACTGGTAGTTTGTCCTTCACTGGTAGTTTGTCCTTCACTGGTAGTTTGTCAAACACTGGTTGTTTGTCCTACACTGGTAGTTTGTCCTTCACTGGTAGTTTTTCCTGCACTGGTAGTTTGTCCTTCACTGGTAGTTTTTCCTGCACTGGTAGTTTGTCATACACTGGTAGTTTGTCCTTCACTGGTAGTTTGTCCCACACTGGTAGTTTGTCCCACACTGGTAGTTTGTCCCACATTGGTAGTTTGTCTCACACTGGTAGTTTGTCCCACACTGGTAGTTTGTCCCACACTGGTAGTTTGTCCTTCACTGGTAGTTTGTCCCACACTGGTAGTTTGTCCCACACTGGTAGTTTGTCCCACACTGGTAGTTTGTCCCACACTGGTAGTTTGTCCCACACTGGTAGTTTGTCCTTCATTGGTAGTTTGTCCTTCACTTGTAGTTTGTCCCACACTGGTAGTTTGTCCCACACTGGTAGTTTGTCCCACACTGGTAGTTTGTCCTTCACTGGTAGTTTGTCCCAAACTGGTACTTTGTCCCACACTGGTAGTTTGTCACACACTGGTAGTTTGTCCCACACTGGTAGTTTGTCCTTTACTGGTAGTTTGTCCTTCACTGGTAGTTTGTCCTTCACTGGTAGTTTGTCCCACACTGGTAGTTTGTCCTTTACTGGTAGTTTGTCCTTCACTGGTAGTTTGTTCCACACTGGTAGTTTGTCCTTTACTGGTAGTTTGTCCCACACTGGTAGTTTGTCCCACACTGGTAGTTTGTCCTTCACTGGTAGTTTGTCCCACACTGGTAGTTTGTCCTTCACTGGTAGTTTGTCCTTGACTGGTAGTTTGTCCTTAACTGGTAGTTTGTCCTTAACTGGTAGTTTGTCCCACACTGGTAGTTTGTCCTTAACTGGTAGTTTGTCCTGCACTGGTAGTTTGTCCTTTACTGGTAGTTTGTCCTTCACTGGTAGTTTGTCCCTCACTGGTAGTTTGTCCTTTACTGGTAGTTTGTCCTTCACTGGTAGTTTGTCCCTCACTGGTAGTTTGTCCCTGACTGGTAGTTTGTCCCTCACTGGTAGTTTGTCCCAAACGGGTAGTTTGTCCCTCACTGGTAGTTTGTCCTTTACTGGTAGTTTGTCCCTCACTGGTAGTTTGTCCCTTACTGGTAGTTTGTCCTTTACTGGTAGTTTGTCCTTCACTGGTAGTTTGTCCCTTACTGGTAGTTTGTCCCTTACTGGTAGTTTGTCCCTTACTGGTAGTTTGTCCCTCACTGGTAGTTTGTCCCTCACTGGTAGTTTGTCCTTCACTGGTAGTTTGTCCTTCACTGGTAGTTTGTCCCTCACTGGTAGTTTGTCCTTAACTGGTAGTTTGTCCTGCACAGGTAGTTTGTCCTTCACTGGTAGTTTGTCCCTCACTGGTAGTTTGTCCTTTACTGGTAGTTTGTCCTTCACTGTTAGTTTGTCCCACACTGGTAGTTTGTCCTTAACTGGTAGTTTGTCCTGCACTGGTAGTTTGTCCTTTACTGGTAGTTTGTCCTTCACTGGTAGTTTGTCCCTCACTGGTAGTTTGTCCTTTACTGGTAGTTTGTCCTTCACTGGTAGTTTGTCCCTCACTGGTAGTTTGTCCCTGACTGGTAGTTTGTCCCTCACTGGTAGTTTGTCCCAAACGGGTAGTTTGTCCCTCACTGGTAGTTTGTCCTTTACTGGTAGTTTGTCCCTCACTGGTAGTTTGTCCCTCACTGGTAGTTTGTCCTTTACTGGTAGTTTGTCCTTCACTGGTAGTTTGTCCCTTACTGGTAGTTTGTCCCTTACTGGTAGTTTGTCCCTCACTGGTAGTTTGTCCCTCACTGGTAGTTTGTCCTTCACTGGTAGTTTGTCCTTCACTGGTAGTTTGTCCCTCACTGGTAGTTTGTCCTTAACTGGTAGTTTGTCCTGCACAGGTAGTTTGTCCTTCACTGGTAGTTTGTCCCTCACTGGTAGTTTGTCCTTTACTGGTAGTTTGTCCTTCACTGTTAGTTTGTCCCTCACTGGTAGTTTGTCCTTAACTGGTAGTTTGTCCCACACTGGTAGTTTGTCCCACACTGGAAGTTTGTCCCACACTGGTAGTTTGTCCCACACTGGTAGTTTGTCCCACACTAGTAGTTTGTCCCACACTTGTAGTTTGTCCTTTACTGGCAGTATGTCCTACACTGTTATTGTCCTACACTGGTAGTTAGTCCTTTACTGGCAGTATGTCCTACACTGTTATTGTCCTACACTGGTAGTTTGTCCTTAACTCGTAGTTTGTCCCACATTGGTAGTTTGTCCCACACTGGTAGTTTGTCCCACACTGGTAGTTTGTCCCACACTGGTAATTTGTCCCACACTGGTAATTTGTCCCACACTGGTAGTTTGTCCTTCACTGGTAGTATGTCCTTTACTGGTAGTTTGTCCCACACATGTAGTTTGTCCCACACTGGTAGTTTGTCCCACACTGGTAGTTTGTCCCACACTGGTAATTTTTCCCACACTGGTAATTTTTCCCACACTGGTAGTTTGTCCTACACTGGTAGTCTGTCCTTCACTGGTAGTTTGTCCTGCACTGGTAGTTTGTCCTACACTGGGAGTTTGTCCTACACTGGTAGTTTGTCCTACACTGGTAGTTTGTCCTTCACTGGTAGTTTGTCCCACACTGGTAGTTTGTCCTTCATTGGTAGTTTGTCCTTTACTGGTAGTTTGTCCTGCACGGGTAGTTTGTCCCACACTGGTAGTTTGTCCCACACTGGTAGTTTGTCCCACACTGGTAGTTTGTCCCACACTGGTAGTTTGTCCTGCACTGGTAGTTTGTCCTTCACTGGTAGTTTGTCCTTCACTGGTAGTTTGTCCTTCACTGGTAGTTTGTCCCACACTTGTAGTTTGTCCCACACTGGTAGTTTGTCCTTCACTGGTAGTTTGTCCTGCACTGGTAGTTTGTCTTAAACTGGTAGTTTGTCCTGCACTGGTAGTTTGTCCTACACTGGTAGTTTGTCCTGCACTGGCAGTTTGTCCTACACTGGTAGTTTGTCCTACACTGGTAGTTTGTCCTTCACTGGTAGTTTGTCCTGCACTGGTAGTTTGTCCTGCACTGGTAGTTTGTCCTACACTGGTAGTTTGTCCTGCACTGGTAGTTTGTCCTACACTGGTAGTTTGTCCTTCACTGGTAATTTGTCCCACACTGGTAGTTTGTCCCACATTGGTAGTTTGTCCTTCTTTGGTAGTTTGTCCTACACTGGTAGTTTGTCCCACACTGGTAGTTTGTCCTTCTTTGGTAGTTTGTCCTACACTAGTAGTTTGTCTCACACTGGTAGTTTGTCCTTCACTGGTAGTTTGTCCTGCACTAGTAGTTTGTCCCACACTGGTAGTTTGTCCTTCACTGGTAGTTTGTCCCACACTGGTAGTTTGTCCTTCACTGGTAGTTTGTCCTGCACTGGTAGTTTGTCCCACACTGGCAGTTTGTCCTGCACTGGTAGTTTGTCCCACACTGGTAGTTTGTCCCACACTGGTAGTTTGTCCTACACTGGTAGTTTGTCCTGCACTGGTAGTTTGTCCTACACTGGTAGTTTGTCCTACACTGGTAGTTTGTCCTTTACTGGTAGTTTGTCCTACACTGGTAGTTTGTCCTTCACTGGTAGTTTGTCCTTAACTGGTAGTTTGTCCTTCACTGGTAGTTTGTCCTGCACTGGTAGTTTGTCCTACACTGGTAGTTTGTCCTACACTGGTAGTTTGTCCTACACTGGTAGTTTGTCCTTCACTGGTAGTTTGTCCCACACTGGTAGTTTGTCCTTCATTGGTAGTTTGTCCTTTACTGGTAGTTTGTCCTGCAATGGTAGTTTGTCCCACACTGGTAGTTTGTCCTTTACTGGTAGTTTGTCCCACACTGGTAGTTTGTCCCACACTGGTAGTTTGTCCCACACTGGTAGTTTGTCCCACACTGGTAGTTTGTCACACACTGGTAGTTTGTCCTACACTGGTAGTTTGTCCTGCACTGGTAGTTTGTCCTTAACTGGTAGTTTGTCCCACACTGGTAGTTTGTCCCACACTGGTAGTTTGTCCTTCACTGGAAGTTTGTCCTTCACTGGTAGTTTGTCCTGCACTGGTAGTTTGTCCTACACTGGTAGTTTGTCCTGCACTGGTAGTTTGTCCTACACTGGAAGTTGGTCCTACACTGGTAGTTTGTCCCACACTGGTAGTTTGTCCCACACTGGTAGTTTGTCCTTTACTGGTAGTTTGTCCTACACTGGTAGCTTGTGCTTCACTGGTAGCTTGTCCTTCACTGGTAGTTTGTCCTACACTGGTAGTTTGTGCTTCACTGGTAGTTTGTCCTTCACTGGTAGTTTGTCCCACACTGGTAGTTTGTCCTGCACTGGTAGTTTGTCCTTCACTGGTAGTTTGTCCTTCACTGGTAGTTTGTCCTTCACTGGTAGTTTGTCAAACACTGGTTGTTTGTCCTACACTGGTAGTTTGTCCTTCACTGGTAGTTTTTCCTGCACTGGTAGTTTGTCCTTCACTGGTAGTTTTTCCTGCACTGGTAGTTTGTCATACACTGGTAGTTTGTCCTTCACTGGTAGTTTGTCCCACACTGGTAGTTTGTCCCACACTGGTAGTTTGTCCCACACTGGTAGTTTGTCTCACACTGGTAGTTTGTCCCACACTGGTAGTTTGTCCCACACTGGTAGTTTGTCCTTCACTGGTAGTTTGTCCCACACTGGTAGTTTGTCCCACACTGGTAGTTTGTCCCACACTGGTAGTTTGTCCCACACTGGTAGTTTGTCCCACACTGGTAGTTTGTCCCACTGGTAGTTTGTCCTTCATTGGTAGTTTGTCCTTCACTTGTAGTTTGTCCCACACTGGTAGTTTGTCCCACACTGGTAGTTTGTCCCACACTGGTAGTTTGTCCTTCACTGGTAGTTTGTCCCAAACTGGTACTTTGTCCCACACTGGTAGTTTGTCACACACTGGTAGTTTGTCCCACACTGGTAGTTTGTCTTTTACTGGTAGTTTGTCCTTCACTGGTAGTTTGTCCTTCACTGGTAGTTTGTCGCACACTGGTAGTTTGTCCTTTACTGGTAGTTTGTCCTTCACTGGTAGTTTGTTCCACACTGGTAGTTTGTCCTTTACTGGTAGTTTGTCCCACACTGGTAGTTTGTCCCACACTGGTAGTTTGTCCTTCACTGGTAGTTTGTCCCACACTGGTAGTTTGTCCTTCACTGGTAGTTTGTCCTTTACTGGTAGTTTGTCCTTAACTGGTAGTTTGTCCTTAACTGGTAGTTTGTCCCACACTGGTAGTTTGTCCTTAACTGGTAGTTTGTCCGGCACTGGTAGTTTGTCCTTTACTGGTAGTTTGTCCTTCACTGGTAGTTTGTCCCTCACTGGTAGTTTGTCCTTTACTGGTAGTTTGTCCTTCACTGGTAGTTTGTCCCTCACTGGTAGTTTGTCCCTGACTGGTAGTTTGTCCCTCACTGGTAGTTTGTCCCAAACGGGTAGTTTGTCCCTCACTGGTAGTTTGTCCTTTACTGGTAGTTTGTCCCTCACTGGTAGTTTGTCCCTCACTGGTAGTTTGTCCTTTACTGGTAGTTTGTCCTTCACTGGTAGTTTGTCCCTTACTGGTAGTTTGTCCCTTACTGGTAGTTTGTCCCTTACTGGTAGTTTGTCCCTCACTGGTAGTTTGTCCCTCACTGGTAGTTTGTCCTTCACTGGTAGTTTGTCCTTCACTGGTAGTTTGTCCCTCACTGGTAGTTTGTCCTTAACTGGTAGTTTGTCCTGCACAGGTAGTTTGTCCTTCACTGGTAGTTTGTCCCTCACTGGTAGTTTGTCCTTTACTGGTAGTTTGTCCTTCACTGTTAGTTTGTCCCTCACTGGTAGTTTGTCCTTAACTGGTAGTTTGTCCCACACTGGTAGTTTGTCCCACACTGGAAGTTTGTCCCACACTGGTAGTTTGTCCCACACTGGTAGTTTGTCCCACACTAGTAGTTTGTCCCACACTTGTAGTTTGTCCTTTACTGGCAGTATGTCCTACACTGTTATTGTCCTACACTGGTAGTTAGTCCTTTACTGGCAGTATGTCCTACACTGTTATTGTCCTACACTGGTAGTTTGTCCCTAACTCGTAGTTTGTCCCACATTGGTAGTTTGTCCCACACTGGTAGTTTGTCCCACACTGGTAGTTTGTCCCACACTGGTAGTTTGTCCCACACTGGTAATTTGTCCCACACTGGTAATTTGTCCCACACTGGTAGTTTGTCCTTCACTGGTAGTTTGTTCCACACTGGTAGTTTGTCCTTTACTGGTAGTTTGTCCCACACTGGTAGTTTGTCCCACACTGGTAGTTTGTCCTTCACTGGTAGTTTGTCCCACACTGGTAGTTTGTCCTACACTGGTAATTTTTCCCACACTGGTAATTTTTCCCACACTGGTAGTTTGTCCTACACTGGTAGTCTGTCCTTCACTGGTAGTTTGTCCTGCACTGGTAGTTTGTCCTACACTGGGAGTTTGTCCTACACTGGTAGTTTGTCCTACACTGGTAGTTTGTCCTTCACTGGTAGTTTGTCCCACACTGGTAGTTTGTCCTTCATTGGTAGTTTGTCCTTTACTGGTAGTTTGTCCTGCACTGGTAGTTTGTCCCACACTGGTAGTTTGTCCCACACTGGTAGTTTGTCCCACACTGGTAGTTTGTCCTTTACTGGTAGTTTGTCCTACACTGGTAGTTTGTCCCACACTGGTAGTTTGTCCCACACTGGTAGTTTGTCCTGCACTGGTAGTTTGTCTTTCACTGGTAGTTTGTCCTTCACTGGTAGTTTGTCCTTCACTGGTAGTTTGTCCCACACTGGTAGTTTGTCCCACACTGGTAGTTTGTCCTTCACTGGTAGTTTGTCCTGCACTGGTAGTTTGTCTTAAACTGGTAGTTTGTCCTGCACTGGTAGTTTGTCCTACACTGGTAGTTTGTCCTGCACTGGCAGTTTGTCCTACACTGGTAGTTTGTCCTACACTGGTAGTTTGTCCTTCACTGGTAGTTTGTCCTGCACTGGTAGTTTGTCCTGCACTGGTAGTTTGTCCTACACTGGTAGTTTGTCCTGCACTGGTAGTTTGTCCAACACTGGTAGTTTTTCCTGCACTGGTAGTTTGTCCTTCACTGGTAGTTTGCCCTTCACTGGTAGTTTGTCCTTCACTGGTAGTTTGTCCCAAACTGGTAGTTTGTCCTTCTTTGGTAGTTTGTCCTACACTGGTAGTTTGTCCCACACTGGTAGTTTGTCCTTCACTGGTAGTTTGTCCCACACTGGTAGTTTGTCCCACACTGGTAGTTTGTCCTTCTTTGGTAGTTTGTCCTACACTGGTAGTTTGTCCCACACTGGTAGTTTGTCCTTCTTTGGTAGTTTGTCCTACACTAGTAGTTTGTCTCACACTGGTAGTTTGTCCTTCACTGGTAGTTTGTCCTGCACTGGTAGTTTGTCCCACACTGGTAGTTTGTCCTTCACTGGTAGTTTGTCCCACACTGGTAGTTTGTCCTTCACTGGTAGTTTGTCCTGCACTGGTAGTTTGTCCCACACTGGCAGTTTGTCCTGCACTGGTAGTTTGTCCCACACTGGTAGTTTGTCCCACACTGGTAGTTTGTCCTACACTGGTAGTTTGTCCTGCACTGGTAGTTTGTCCTACACTGGTAGTTTGTCCTACACTGGTAGTTTGTCCTACACTGGTAGTTTGTCCTTCACTGGTAGTTTGTCCCACACTGGTAGTTTGTCCTTCATTGGTAGTTTGTCCTTTACTGGTAGTTTGTCCTGCACTGGTAGTTTGTCCCACACTGGTAGTTTGTCCTTTACTGGTAGTTTGTCCCACACTGGTAGTTTGTCCTTTACTGGTAGTTTGTCCTACACTGGTAGTTTGTCCCACACTGGTAGTTTGTCCCACACTGGTAGTTTGTCCATCACTGGTAGTTTGTCCTTCACTGGTAGTTTGTCCTACATTGGTAGTTTGTCCTTCACTGGTAGTTTGTCTAACACTGGTAGTTTGTCCTACACTGGTAGTTTGTCCTTCACTGGTAGTTTGTCCCACACTGGTAGTTTGTCCCACACTGGTAGTTTGTCCTGCACTGGTAGTTTGTCCTTCACTGGTAGTTTGTCCTTCACTGGTAGTTTGTCCCACACTGGTAGTTTGTCCCACACTGGTAGTTTGTCCTTCACTGGTAGTTTGTCCTGCACTGGTAGTTTGTCTTAAACTGGTAGTTTGTCCTGCACTGGTAGTTTGTCCTACACTGGTAGTTTGTCCTGCACTGGCAGTTTGTCCTACACTGGTAGTTTGTCCTTCACTGGTTTTTTGTCCTGCACTGGTAGTTTGTCCTGCACTGGTAGTTTGTCCTACACTGGTAGTTTGTCCTGCACTGGTAGTTTGTCCCACACTGGTAGTTTGTCCTGCACTGGTAGTTTGTCCTTCACTGGTAGTTTGTCCTGCACTGGTAGTTTGTCCTTCACTGGTTGTTTGTCCTTCACTGGTAGTTTGTCCCACACTGGTAGTTTGTCCCACACTGGTAGTTTGTCCCTCACTGGTAGTTTGTCCCACACTGGTAGTTTGTCCTTCTTTGGTAGTTTGTCCTACACTGGTAGTTTGTCCCACACTGGTAGTTTGTCCTTCACTGGTAGTTTGTCCCACACTGGTAGTTTGTCCCACACTGGTACTTTGTCCTTCTTTGGTAGTTTGTCCTACACTGGTAGTTTGTCCCACACTGGTAGTTTGTCCTTCTTTGGTAGTTTTTCCTACACTGGTAGTTTGTCTCACACTTGTAGTTTGTCCTTCACTGGTAGTTTGTCCTGCACTGGTAGTTTGTCCCACACTGGTAGTTTGTCCTTCACTGGTAGTTTGTCCCACACTGGTAGTTTGTCCTTCACTGGTAGTTTGTCCTGCACTGGTAGTTTGTCCCACACTGGTAGTTTGTCCTGCACTGGTAGTTTGTCCCACACTGGTAGTTTGTCCCACACTGGTAGTTTGTCCTACACTGGTAGCTTGTCCTGCACTGGTAGTTTGTCTTACACTGGTAGTTTGTCCTACACTGGTAGTTTGTCCTTCACTGGTAGTTTGTCCTACACTGGTAGTTTGTCCTTCACTGGTAGTTTGTCCTTAACTGGTAGTTTGTCCTTCACTGGTAGTTTGTCCTGCACTGGTAGTTTGTCCTACACTGGTAGTTTGTCCTTCACTGGTAGTTTGTCCTTCACTGGTAGTTTGTCCTTTACTGGTAGTTTGTCCCACACTGGTAGTTTGTCCTTCACTGGTAGTTTGTCCTTCACTGGTAGTTTGTCCCACACTGGTAGTTTGTCCTTCACTGTTAGTTTGTCCCACACTGGTAGTTTGTCCTTCACTGGTAGTTTGTCCCGCACTGGTAGTTTGTCCCGCACTGGTAGTTTGTCCCACACTGGTAGTTTGTCCCACACTGGTAGTTTGTCCCACACTGGTAGTTTGTCCCACACTGGTAGTTTGTCCTGCACTGGTAGTTTGTCCTGCACTGGTAGTTTGTCCTTAACTGGTAGTTTGTCCCACACTGGTAGTTTGTCCTACACTGGTAGTTTGTCCTTCACTGGTAGTTTGTCCTGCACTGGTAGTTTGTCCTGCACTGGT
>NW_027190888.1:0-23768 GCF_040958095.1 Procambarus clarkii
AGCATCCGGGGTCCCACACTATCTCATCGCCTGGGAGAGGATTGGAGTTCTGGTTGGTTAAATACCCCAGAATTCCTACCTCTCTTAATGGCTTTGAAGTATGGTGTAGTGGATACAGCATGCAACTGCCACCTTGTTGGCCAGTGTTCGAGTCCCCTGGTGGGATGAGTGTCTAAAAAGTTATAAACTTCAGCTACTGGAATAGGGTAGTCTGTGCATTAAGCATTTGGCACTGAGTTTTCCCATATAACAGGGCTCGATGAAAGAGCATCCGGGGTCCCACACTATCTCATCGCCTGGGAGAGGATTGGAGTTCTGGTTGGTTAAATACCCCAGAATTCCTACCTCTCTTAATGGCTTTGAAGTATGGTGTAGTGGATACAGCATGCAACTGCCACCTTGTTGGCCAGTGTTCGAGTCCCCTGGTGGGATGAGTGTCTAAAAAGTTATAAACTTCAGCTACTGGAATAGGGTAGTCTGTGCATTAAGCATTTGGCACTGAGTTTTCCCATATAACAGGGCTCGATGAAAGAGCATCCGGGGTCCCACACTATCTCATCGCCTGGGAGAGGATTGGAGTTCTGGTTGGTTAAATACCCCAGAATTCCTACCTCTCTTAATGGCTTTGAAGTATGGTGTAGTGGATACAGCATGCAACTGCCACCTTGTTGGCCAGTGTTCGAGTCCCCTGGTGGGATGAGTGTCTAAAAAGTTATAAACTTCAGCTACTGGAATAGGGTAGTCTGTGCATTAAGCATTTGGCACTGAGTTTTCCCATATAACAGGGCTCGATGAAAGAGCATCCGGGGTCCCACACTATCTCATCGCCTGGGAGAGGATTGGAGTTCTGGTTGGTTAAATACCCCAGAATTCCTACCTCTCTTAATGGCTTTGAAGTATGGTGTAGTGGATACAGCATGCAACTGCCACCTTGTTGGCCAGTGTTCGAGTCCCCTGGTGGGATGAGTGTCTAAAAAGTTATAAACTTCAGCTACTGGAATAGGGTAGTCTGTGCATTAAGCATTTGGCACTGAGTTTTCCCATATAACAGGGCTCGATGAAAGAGCATCCGGGGTCCCACACTATCTCATCGCCTGGGAGAGGATTGGAGTTCTGGTTGGTTAAATACCCCAGAATTCCTACCTCTCTTAATGGCTTTGAAGTATGGTGTAGTGGATACAGCATGCAACTGCCACCTTGTTGGCCAGTGTTCGAGTCCCCTGGTGGGATGAGTGTCTAAAAAGTTATAAACTTCAGCTACTGGAATAGGGTAGTCTGTGCATTAAGCATTTGGCACTGAGTTTTCCCATATAACAGGGCTCGATGAAAGAGCATCCGGGGTCCCACACTATCTCATCGCCTGGGAGAGGATTGGAGTTCTGGTTGGTTAAATACCCCAGAATTCCTACCTCTCTTAATGGCTTTGAAGTATGGTGTAGTGGATACAGCATGCAACTGCCACCTTGTTGGCCAGTGTTCGAGTCCCCTGGTGGGATGAGTGTCTAAAAAGTTATAAACTTCAGCTACTGGAATAGGGTAGTCTGTGCATTAAGCATTTGGCACTGAGTTTTCCCATATAACAGGGCTCGATGAAAGAGCATCCGGGGTCCCACACTATCTCATCGCCTGGGAGAGGATTGGAGTTCTGGTTGGTTAAATACCCCAGAATTCCTACCTCTCTTAATGGCTTTGAAGTATGGTGTAGTGGATACAGCATGCAACTGCCACCTTGTTGGCCAGTGTTCGAGTCCCCTGGTGGGATGAGTGTCTAAAAAGTTATAAACTTCAGCTACTGGAATAGGGTAGTCTGTGCATTAAGCATTTGGCACTGAGTTTTCCCATATAACAGGGCTCGATGAAAGAGCATCCGGGGTCCCACACTATCTCATCGCCTGGGAGAGGATTGGAGTTCTGGTTGGTTAAATACCCCAGAATTCCTACCTCTCTTAATGGCTTTGAAGTATGGTGTAGTGGATACAGCATGCAACTGCCACCTTGTTGGCCAGTGTTCGAGTCCCCTGGTGGGATGAGTGTCTAAAAAGTTATAAACTTCAGCTACTGGAATAGGGTAGTCTGTGCATTAAGCATTTGGCACTGAGTTTTCCCATATAACAGGGCTCGATGAAAGAGCATCCGGGGTCCCACACTATCTCATCGCCTGGGAGAGGATTGGAGTTCTGGTTGGTTAAATACCCCAGAATTCCTACCTCTCTTAATGGCTTTGAAGTATGGTGTAGTGGATACAGCATGCAACTGCCACCTTGTTGGCCAGTGTTCGAGTCCCCTGGTGGGATGAGTGTCTAAAAAGTTATAAACTTCAGCTACTGGAATAGGGTAGTCTGTGCATTAAGCATTTGGCACTGAGTTTTCCCATATAACAGGGCTCGATGAAAGAGCATCCGGGGTCCCACACTATCTCATCGCCTGGGAGAGGATTGGAGTTCTGGTTGGTTAAATACCCCAGAATTCCTACCTCTCTTAATGGCTTTGAAGTATGGTGTAGTGGATACAGCATGCAACTGCCACCTTGTTGGCCAGTGTTCGAGTCCCCTGGTGGGATGAGTGTCTAAAAAGTTATAAACTTCAGCTACTGGAATAGGGTAGTCTGTGCATTAAGCATTTGGCACTGAGTTTTCCCATATAACAGGGCTCGATGAAAGAGCATCCGGGGTCCCACACTATCTCATCGCCTGGGAGAGGATTGGAGTTCTGGTTGGTTAAATACCCCAGAATTCCTACCTCTCTTAATGGCTTTGAAGTATGGTGTAGTGGATACAGCATGCAACTGCCACCTTGTTGGCCAGTGTTCGAGTCCCCTGGTGGGATGAGTGTCTAAAAAGTTATAAACTTCAGCTACTGGAATAGGGTAGTCTGTGCATTAAGCATTTGGCACTGAGTTTTCCCATATAACAGGGCTCGATGAAAGAGCATCCGGGGTCCCACACTATCTCATCGCCTGGGAGAGGATTGGAGTTCTGGTTGGTTAAATACCCCAGAATTCCTACCTCTCTTAATGGCTTTGAAGTATGGTGTAGTGGATACAGCATGCAACTGCCACCTTGTTGGCCAGTGTTCGAGTCCCCTGGTGGGATGAGTGTCTAAAAAGTTATAAACTTCAGCTACTGGAATAGGGTAGTCTGTGCATTAAGCATTTGGCACTGAGTTTTCCCATATAACAGGGCTCGATGAAAGAGCATCCGGGGTCCCACACTATCTCATCGCCTGGGAGAGGATTGGAGTTCTGGTTGGTTAAATACCCCAGAATTCCTACCTCTCTTAATGGCTTTGAAGTATGGTGTAGTGGATACAGCATGCAACTGCCACCTTGTTGGCCAGTGTTCGAGTCCCCTGGTGGGATGAGTGTCTAAAAAGTTATAAACTTCAGCTACTGGAATAGGGTAGTCTGTGCATTAAGCATTTGGCACTGAGTTTTCCCATATAACAGGGCTCGATGAAAGAGCATCCGGGGTCCCACACTATCTCATCGCCTGGGAGAGGATTGGAGTTCTGGTTGGTTAAATACCCCAGAATTCCTACCTCTCTTAATGGCTTTGAAGTATGGTGTAGTGGATACAGCATGCAACTGCCACCTTGTTGGCCAGTGTTCGAGTCCCCTGGTGGGATGAGTGTCTAAAAAGTTATAAACTTCAGCTACTGGAATAGGGTAGTCTGTGCATTAAGCATTTGGCACTGAGTTTTCCCATATAACAGGGCTCGATGAAAGAGCATCCGGGGTCCCACACTATCTCATCGCCTGGGAGAGGATTGGAGTTCTGGTTGGTTAAATACCCCAGAATTCCTACCTCTCTTAATGGCTTTGAAGTATGGTGTAGTGGATACAGCATGCAACTGCCACCTTGTTGGCCAGTGTTCGAGTCCCCTGGTGGGATGAGTGTCTAAAAAGTTATAAACTTCAGCTACTGGAATAGGGTAGTCTGTGCATTAAGCATTTGGCACTGAGTTTTCCCATATAACAGGGCTCGATGAAAGAGCATCCGGGGTCCCACACTATCTCATCGCCTGGGAGAGGATTGGAGTTCTGGTTGGTTAAATACCCCAGAATTCCTACCTCTCTTAATGGCTTTGAAGTATGGTGTAGTGGATACAGCATGCAACTGCCACCTTGTTGGCCAGTGTTCGAGTCCCCTGGTGGGATGAGTGTCTAAAAAGTTATAAACTTCAGCTACTGGAATAGGGTAGTCTGTGCATTAAGCATTTGGCACTGAGTTTTCCCATATAACAGGGCTCGATGAAAGAGCATCCGGGGTCCCACACTATCTCATCGCCTGGGAGAGGATTGGAGTTCTGGTTGGTTAAATACCCCAGAATTCCTACCTCTCTTAATGGCTTTGAAGTATGGTGTAGTGGATACAGCATGCAACTGCCACCTTGTTGGCCAGTGTTCGAGTCCCCTGGTGGGATGAGTGTCTAAAAAGTTATAAACTTCAGCTACTGGAATAGGGTAGTCTGTGCATTAAGCATTTGGCACTGAGTTTTCCCATATAACAGGGCTCGATGAAAGAGCATCCGGGGTCCCACACTATCTCATCGCCTGGGAGAGGATTGGAGTTCTGGTTGGTTAAATACCCCAGAATTCCTACCTCTCTTAATGGCTTTGAAGTATGGTGTAGTGGATACAGCATGCAACTGCCACCTTGTTGGCCAGTGTTCGAGTCCCCTGGTGGGATGAGTGTCTAAAAAGTTATAAACTTCAGCTACTGGAATAGGGTAGTCTGTGCATTAAGCATTTGGCACTGAGTTTTCCCATATAACAGGGCTCGATGAAAGAGCATCCGGGGTCCCACACTATCTCATCGCCTGGGAGAGGATTGGAGTTCTGGTTGGTTAAATACCCCAGAATTCCTACCTCTCTTAATGGCTTTGAAGTATGGTGTAGTGGATACAGCATGCAACTGCCACCTTGTTGGCCAGTGTTCGAGTCCCCTGGTGGGATGAGTGTCTAAAAAGTTATAAACTTCAGCTACTGGAATAGGGTAGTCTGTGCATTAAGCATTTGGCACTGAGTTTTCCCATATAACAGGGCTCGATGAAAGAGCATCCGGGGTCCCACACTATCTCATCGCCTGGGAGAGGATTGGAGTTCTGGTTGGTTAAATACCCCAGAATTCCTACCTCTCTTAATGGCTTTGAAGTATGGTGTAGTGGATACAGCATGCAACTGCCACCTTGTTGGCCAGTGTTCGAGTCCCCTGGTGGGATGAGTGTCTAAAAAGTTATAAACTTCAGCTACTGGAATAGGGTAGTCTGTGCATTAAGCATTTGGCACTGAGTTTTCCCATATAACAGGGCTCGATGAAAGAGCATCCGGGGTCCCACACTATCTCATCGCCTGGGAGAGGATTGGAGTTCTGGTTGGTTAAATACCCCAGAATTCCTACCTCTCTTAATGGCTTTGAAGTATGGTGTAGTGGATACAGCATGCAACTGCCACCTTGTTGGCCAGTGTTCGAGTCCCCTGGTGGGATGAGTGTCTAAAAAGTTATAAACTTCAGCTACTGGAATAGGGTAGTCTGTGCATTAAGCATTTGGCACTGAGTTTTCCCATATAACAGGGCTCGATGAAAGAGCATCCGGGGTCCCACACTATCTCATCGCCTGGGAGAGGATTGGAGTTCTGGTTGGTTAAATACCCCAGAATTCCTACCTCTCTTAATGGCTTTGAAGTATGGTGTAGTGGATACAGCATGCAACTGCCACCTTGTTGGCCAGTGTTCGAGTCCCCTGGTGGGATGAGTGTCTAAAAAGTTATAAACTTCAGCTACTGGAATAGGGTAGTCTGTGCATTAAGCATTTGGCACTGAGTTTTCCCATATAACAGGGCTCGATGAAAGAGCATCCGGGGTCCCACACTATCTCATCGCCTGGGAGAGGATTGGAGTTCTGGTTGGTTAAATACCCCAGAATTCCTACCTCTCTTAATGGCTTTGAAGTATGGTGTAGTGGATACAGCATGCAACTGCCACCTTGTTGGCCAGTGTTCGAGTCCCCTGGTGGGATGAGTGTCTAAAAAGTTATAAACTTCAGCTACTGGAATAGGGTAGTCTGTGCATTAAGCATTTGGCACTGAGTTTTCCCATATAACAGGGCTCGATGAAAGAGCATCCGGGGTCCCACACTATCTCATCGCCTGGGAGAGGATTGGAGTTCTGGTTGGTTAAATACCCCAGAATTCCTACCTCTCTTAATGGCTTTGAAGTATGGTGTAGTGGATACAGCATGCAACTGCCACCTTGTTGGCCAGTGTTCGAGTCCCCTGGTGGGATGAGTGTCTAAAAAGTTATAAACTTCAGCTACTGGAATAGGGTAGTCTGTGCATTAAGCATTTGGCACTGAGTTTTCCCATATAACAGGGCTCGATGAAAGAGCATCCGGGGTCCCACACTATCTCATCGCCTGGGAGAGGATTGGAGTTCTGGTTGGTTAAATACCCCAGAATTCCTACCTCTCTTAATGGCTTTGAAGTATGGTGTAGTGGATACAGCATGCAACTGCCACCTTGTTGGCCAGTGTTCGAGTCCCCTGGTGGGATGAGTGTCTAAAAAGTTATAAACTTCAGCTACTGGAATAGGGTAGTCTGTGCATTAAGCATTTGGCACTGAGTTTTCCCATATAACAGGGCTCGATGAAAGAGCATCCGGGGTCCCACACTATCTCATCGCCTGGGAGAGGATTGGAGTTCTGGTTGGTTAAATACCCCAGAATTCCTACCTCTCTTAATGGCTTTGAAGTATGGTGTAGTGGATACAGCATGCAACTGCCACCTTGTTGGCCAGTGTTCGAGTCCCCTGGTGGGATGAGTGTCTAAAAAGTTATAAACTTCAGCTACTGGAATAGGGTAGTCTGTGCATTAAGCATTTGGCACTGAGTTTTCCCATATAACAGGGCTCGATGAAAGAGCATCCGGGGTCCCACACTATCTCATCGCCTGGGAGAGGATTGGAGTTCTGGTTGGTTAAATACCCCAGAATTCCTACCTCTCTTAATGGCTTTGAAGTATGGTGTAGTGGATACAGCATGCAACTGCCACCTTGTTGGCCAGTGTTCGAGTCCCCTGGTGGGATGAGTGTCTAAAAAGTTATAAACTTCAGCTACTGGAATAGGGTAGTCTGTGCATTAAGCATTTGGCACTGAGTTTTCCCATATAACAGGGCTCGATGAAAGAGCATCCGGGGTCCCACACTATCTCATCGCCTGGGAGAGGATTGGAGTTCTGGTTGGTTAAATACCCCAGAATTCCTACCTCTCTTAATGGCTTTGAAGTATGGTGTAGTGGATACAGCATGCAACTGCCACCTTGTTGGCCAGTGTTCGAGTCCCCTGGTGGGATGAGTGTCTAAAAAGTTATAAACTTCAGCTACTGGAATAGGGTAGTCTGTGCATTAAGCATTTGGCACTGAGTTTTCCCATATAACAGGGCTCGATGAAAGAGCATCCGGGGTCCCACACTATCTCATCGCCTGGGAGAGGATTGGAGTTCTGGTTGGTTAAATACCCCAGAATTCCTACCTCTCTTAATGGCTTTGAAGTATGGTGTAGTGGATACAGCATGCAACTGCCACCTTGTTGGCCAGTGTTCGAGTCCCCTGGTGGGATGAGTGTCTAAAAAGTTATAAACTTCAGCTACTGGAATAGGGTAGTCTGTGCATTAAGCATTTGGCACTGAGTTTTCCCATATAACAGGGCTCGATGAAAGAGCATCCGGGGTCCCACACTATCTCATCGCCTGGGAGAGGATTGGAGTTCTGGTTGGTTAAATACCCCAGAATTCCTACCTCTCTTAATGGCTTTGAAGTATGGTGTAGTGGATACAGCATGCAACTGCCACCTTGTTGGCCAGTGTTCGAGTCCCCTGGTGGGATGAGTGTCTAAAAAGTTATAAACTTCAGCTACTGGAATAGGGTAGTCTGTGCATTAAGCATTTGGCACTGAGTTTTCCCATATAACAGGGCTCGATGAAAGAGCATCCGGGGTCCCACACTATCTCATCGCCTGGGAGAGGATTGGAGTTCTGGTTGGTTAAATACCCCAGAATTCCTACCTCTCTTAATGGCTTTGAAGTATGGTGTAGTGGATACAGCATGCAACTGCCACCTTGTTGGCCAGTGTTCGAGTCCCCTGGTGGGATGAGTGTCTAAAAAGTTATAAACTTCAGCTACTGGAATAGGGTAGTCTGTGCATTAAGCATTTGGCACTGAGTTTTCCCATATAACAGGGCTCGATGAAAGAGCATCCGGGGTCCCACACTATCTCATCGCCTGGGAGAGGATTGGAGTTCTGGTTGGTTAAATACCCCAGAATTCCTACCTCTCTTAATGGCTTTGAAGTATGGTGTAGTGGATACAGCATGCAACTGCCACCTTGTTGGCCAGTGTTCGAGTCCCCTGGTGGGATGAGTGTCTAAAAAGTTATAAACTTCAGCTACTGGAATAGGGTAGTCTGTGCATTAAGCATTTGGCACTGAGTTTTCCCATATAACAGGGCTCGATGAAAGAGCATCCGGGGTCCCACACTATCTCATCGCCTGGGAGAGGATTGGAGTTCTGGTTGGTTAAATACCCCAGAATTCCTACCTCTCTTAATGGCTTTGAAGTATGGTGTAGTGGATACAGCATGCAACTGCCACCTTGTTGGCCAGTGTTCGAGTCCCCTGGTGGGATGAGTGTCTAAAAAGTTATAAACTTCAGCTACTGGAATAGGGTAGTCTGTGCATTAAGCATTTGGCACTGAGTTTTCCCATATAACAGGGCTCGATGAAAGAGCATCCGGGGTCCCACACTATCTCATCGCCTGGGAGAGGATTGGAGTTCTGGTTGGTTAAATACCCCAGAATTCCTACCTCTCTTAATGGCTTTGAAGTATGGTGTAGTGGATACAGCATGCAACTGCCACCTTGTTGGCCAGTGTTCGAGTCCCCTGGTGGGATGAGTGTCTAAAAAGTTATAAACTTCAGCTACTGGAATAGGGTAGTCTGTGCATTAAGCATTTGGCACTGAGTTTTCCCATATAACAGGGCTCGATGAAAGAGCATCCGGGGTCCCACACTATCTCATCGCCTGGGAGAGGATTGGAGTTCTGGTTGGTTAAATACCCCAGAATTCCTACCTCTCTTAATGGCTTTGAAGTATGGTGTAGTGGATACAGCATGCAACTGCCACCTTGTTGGCCAGTGTTCGAGTCCCCTGGTGGGATGAGTGTCTAAAAAGTTATAAACTTCAGCTACTGGAATAGGGTAGTCTGTGCATTAAGCATTTGGCACTGAGTTTTCCCATATAACAGGGCTCGATGAAAGAGCATCCGGGGTCCCACACTATCTCATCGCCTGGGAGAGGATTGGAGTTCTGGTTGGTTAAATACCCCAGAATTCCTACCTCTCTTAATGGCTTTGAAGTATGGTGTAGTGGATACAGCATGCAACTGCCACCTTGTTGGCCAGTGTTCGAGTCCCCTGGTGGGATGAGTGTCTAAAAAGTTATAAACTTCAGCTACTGGAATAGGGTAGTCTGTGCATTAAGCATTTGGCACTGAGTTTTCCCATATAACAGGGCTCGATGAAAGAGCATCCGGGGTCCCACACTATCTCATCGCCTGGGAGAGGATTGGAGTTCTGGTTGGTTAAATACCCCAGAATTCCTACCTCTCTTAATGGCTTTGAAGTATGGTGTAGTGGATACAGCATGCAACTGCCACCTTGTTGGCCAGTGTTCGAGTCCCCTGGTGGGATGAGTGTCTAAAAAGTTATAAACTTCAGCTACTGGAATAGGGTAGTCTGTGCATTAAGCATTTGGCACTGAGTTTTCCCATATAACAGGGCTCGATGAAAGAGCATCCGGGGTCCCACACTATCTCATCGCCTGGGAGAGGATTGGAGTTCTGGTTGGTTAAATACCCCAGAATTCCTACCTCTCTTAATGGCTTTGAAGTATGGTGTAGTGGATACAGCATGCAACTGCCACCTTGTTGGCCAGTGTTCGAGTCCCCTGGTGGGATGAGTGTCTAAAAAGTTATAAACTTCAGCTACTGGAATAGGGTAGTCTGTGCATTAAGCATTTGGCACTGAGTTTTCCCATATAACAGGGCTCGATGAAAGAGCATCCGGGGTCCCACACTATCTCATCGCCTGGGAGAGGATTGGAGTTCTGGTTGGTTAAATACCCCAGAATTCCTACCTCTCTTAATGGCTTTGAAGTATGGTGTAGTGGATACAGCATGCAACTGCCACCTTGTTGGCCAGTGTTCGAGTCCCCTGGTGGGATGAGTGTCTAAAAAGTTATAAACTTCAGCTACTGGAATAGGGTAGTCTGTGCATTAAGCATTTGGCACTGAGTTTTCCCATATAACAGGGCTCGATGAAAGAGCATCCGGGGTCCCACACTATCTCATCGCCTGGGAGAGGATTGGAGTTCTGGTTGGTTAAATACCCCAGAATTCCTACCTCTCTTAATGGCTTTGAAGTATGGTGTAGTGGATACAGCATGCAACTGCCACCTTGTTGGCCAGTGTTCGAGTCCCCTGGTGGGATGAGTGTCTAAAAAGTTATAAACTTCAGCTACTGGAATAGGGTAGTCTGTGCATTAAGCATTTGGCACTGAGTTTTCCCATATAACAGGGCTCGATGAAAGAGCATCCGGGGTCCCACACTATCTCATCGCCTGGGAGAGGATTGGAGTTCTGGTTGGTTAAATACCCCAGAATTCCTACCTCTCTTAATGGCTTTGAAGTATGGTGTAGTGGATACAGCATGCAACTGCCACCTTGTTGGCCAGTGTTCGAGTCCCCTGGTGGGATGAGTGTCTAAAAAGTTATAAACTTCAGCTACTGGAATAGGGTAGTCTGTGCATTAAGCATTTGGCACTGAGTTTTCCCATATAACAGGGCTCGATGAAAGAGCATCCGGGGTCCCACACTATCTCATCGCCTGGGAGAGGATTGGAGTTCTGGTTGGTTAAATACCCCAGAATTCCTACCTCTCTTAATGGCTTTGAAGTATGGTGTAGTGGATACAGCATGCAACTGCCACCTTGTTGGCCAGTGTTCGAGTCCCCTGGTGGGATGAGTGTCTAAAAAGTTATAAACTTCAGCTACTGGAATAGGGTAGTCTGTGCATTAAGCATTTGGCACTGAGTTTTCCCATATAACAGGGCTCGATGAAAGAGCATCCGGGGTCCCACACTATCTCATCGCCTGGGAGAGGATTGGAGTTCTGGTTGGTTAAATACCCCAGAATTCCTACCTCTCTTAATGGCTTTGAAGTATGGTGTAGTGGATACAGCATGCAACTGCCACCTTGTTGGCCAGTGTTCGAGTCCCCTGGTGGGATGAGTGTCTAAAAAGTTATAAACTTCAGCTACTGGAATAGGGTAGTCTGTGCATTAAGCATTTGGCACTGAGTTTTCCCATATAACAGGGCTCGATGAAAGAGCATCCGGGGTCCCACACTATCTCATCGCCTGGGAGAGGATTGGAGTTCTGGTTGGTTAAATACCCCAGAATTCCTACCTCTCTTAATGGCTTTGAAGTATGGTGTAGTGGATACAGCATGCAACTGCCACCTTGTTGGCCAGTGTTCGAGTCCCCTGGTGGGATGAGTGTCTAAAAAGTTATAAACTTCAGCTACTGGAATAGGGTAGTCTGTGCATTAAGCATTTGGCACTGAGTTTTCCCATATAACAGGGCTCGATGAAAGAGCATCCGGGGTCCCACACTATCTCATCGCCTGGGAGAGGATTGGAGTTCTGGTTGGTTAAATACCCCAGAATTCCTACCTCTCTTAATGGCTTTGAAGTATGGTGTAGTGGATACAGCATGCAACTGCCACCTTGTTGGCCAGTGTTCGAGTCCCCTGGTGGGATGAGTGTCTAAAAAGTTATAAACTTCAGCTACTGGAATAGGGTAGTCTGTGCATTAAGCATTTGGCACTGAGTTTTCCCATATAACAGGGCTCGATGAAAGAGCATCCGGGGTCCCACACTATCTCATCGCCTGGGAGAGGATTGGAGTTCTGGTTGGTTAAATACCCCAGAATTCCTACCTCTCTTAATGGCTTTGAAGTATGGTGTAGTGGATACAGCATGCAACTGCCACCTTGTTGGCCAGTGTTCGAGTCCCCTGGTGGGATGAGTGTCTAAAAAGTTATAAACTTCAGCTACTGGAATAGGGTAGTCTGTGCATTAAGCATTTGGCACTGAGTTTTCCCATATAACAGGGCTCGATGAAAGAGCATCCGGGGTCCCACACTATCTCATCGCCTGGGAGAGGATTGGAGTTCTGGTTGGTTAAATACCCCAGAATTCCTACCTCTCTTAATGGCTTTGAAGTATGGTGTAGTGGATACAGCATGCAACTGCCACCTTGTTGGCCAGTGTTCGAGTCCCCTGGTGGGATGAGTGTCTAAAAAGTTATAAACTTCAGCTACTGGAATAGGGTAGTCTGTGCATTAAGCATTTGGCACTGAGTTTTCCCATATAACAGGGCTCGATGAAAGAGCATCCGGGGTCCCACACTATCTCATCGCCTGGGAGAGGATTGGAGTTCTGGTTGGTTAAATACCCCAGAATTCCTACCTCTCTTAATGGCTTTGAAGTATGGTGTAGTGGATACAGCATGCAACTGCCACCTTGTTGGCCAGTGTTCGAGTCCCCTGGTGGGATGAGTGTCTAAAAAGTTATAAACTTCAGCTACTGGAATAGGGTAGTCTGTGCATTAAGCATTTGGCACTGAGTTTTCCCATATAACAGGGCTCGATGAAAGAGCATCCGGGGTCCCACACTATCTCATCGCCTGGGAGAGGATTGGAGTTCTGGTTGGTTAAATACCCCAGAATTCCTACCTCTCTTAATGGCTTTGAAGTATGGTGTAGTGGATACAGCATGCAACTGCCACCTTGTTGGCCAGTGTTCGAGTCCCCTGGTGGGATGAGTGTCTAAAAAGTTATAAACTTCAGCTACTGGAATAGGGTAGTCTGTGCATTAAGCATTTGGCACTGAGTTTTCCCATATAACAGGGCTCGATGAAAGAGCATCCGGGGTCCCACACTATCTCATCGCCTGGGAGAGGATTGGAGTTCTGGTTGGTTAAATACCCCAGAATTCCTACCTCTCTTAATGGCTTTGAAGTATGGTGTAGTGGATACAGCATGCAACTGCCACCTTGTTGGCCAGTGTTCGAGTCCCCTGGTGGGATGAGTGTCTAAAAAGTTATAAACTTCAGCTACTGGAATAGGGTAGTCTGTGCATTAAGCATTTGGCACTGAGTTTTCCCATATAACAGGGCTCGATGAAAGAGCATCCGGGGTCCCACACTATCTCATCGCCTGGGAGAGGATTGGAGTTCTGGTTGGTTAAATACCCCAGAATTCCTACCTCTCTTAATGGCTTTGAAGTATGGTGTAGTGGATACAGCATGCAACTGCCACCTTGTTGGCCAGTGTTCGAGTCCCCTGGTGGGATGAGTGTCTAAAAAGTTATAAACTTCAGCTACTGGAATAGGGTAGTCTGTGCATTAAGCATTTGGCACTGAGTTTTCCCATATAACAGGGCTCGATGAAAGAGCATCCGGGGTCCCACACTATCTCATCGCCTGGGAGAGGATTGGAGTTCTGGTTGGTTAAATACCCCAGAATTCCTACCTCTCTTAATGGCTTTGAAGTATGGTGTAGTGGATACAGCATGCAACTGCCACCTTGTTGGCCAGTGTTCGAGTCCCCTGGTGGGATGAGTGTCTAAAAAGTTATAAACTTCAGCTACTGGAATAGGGTAGTCTGTGCATTAAGCATTTGGCACTGAGTTTTCCCATATAACAGGGCTCGATGAAAGAGCATCCGGGGTCCCACACTATCTCATCGCCTGGGAGAGGATTGGAGTTCTGGTTGGTTAAATACCCCAGAATTCCTACCTCTCTTAATGGCTTTGAAGTATGGTGTAGTGGATACAGCATGCAACTGCCACCTTGTTGGCCAGTGTTCGAGTCCCCTGGTGGGATGAGTGTCTAAAAAGTTATAAACTTCAGCTACTGGAATAGGGTAGTCTGTGCATTAAGCATTTGGCACTGAGTTTTCCCATATAACAGGGCTCGATGAAAGAGCATCCGGGGTCCCACACTATCTCATCGCCTGGGAGAGGATTGGAGTTCTGGTTGGTTAAATACCCCAGAATTCCTACCTCTCTTAATGGCTTTGAAGTATGGTGTAGTGGATACAGCATGCAACTGCCACCTTGTTGGCCAGTGTTCGAGTCCCCTGGTGGGATGAGTGTCTAAAAAGTTATAAACTTCAGCTACTGGAATAGGGTAGTCTGTGCATTAAGCATTTGGCACTGAGTTTTCCCATATAACAGGGCTCGATGAAAGAGCATCCGGGGTCCCACACTATCTCATCGCCTGGGAGAGGATTGGAGTTCTGGTTGGTTAAATACCCCAGAATTCCTACCTCTCTTAATGGCTTTGAAGTATGGTGTAGTGGATACAGCATGCAACTGCCACCTTGTTGGCCAGTGTTCGAGTCCCCTGGTGGGATGAGTGTCTAAAAAGTTATAAACTTCAGCTACTGGAATAGGGTAGTCTGTGCATTAAGCATTTGGCACTGAGTTTTCCCATATAACAGGGCTCGATGAAAGAGCATCCGGGGTCCCACACTATCTCATCGCCTGGGAGAGGATTGGAGTTCTGGTTGGTTAAATACCCCAGAATTCCTACCTCTCTTAATGGCTTTGAAGTATGGTGTAGTGGATACAGCATGCAACTGCCACCTTGTTGGCCAGTGTTCGAGTCCCCTGGTGGGATGAGTGTCTAAAAAGTTATAAACTTCAGCTACTGGAATAGGGTAGTCTGTGCATTAAGCATTTGGCACTGAGTTTTCCCATATAACAGGGCTCGATGAAAGAGCATCCGGGGTCCCACACTATCTCATCGCCTGGGAGAGGATTGGAGTTCTGGTTGGTTAAATACCCCAGAATTCCTACCTCTCTTAATGGCTTTGAAGTATGGTGTAGTGGATACAGCATGCAACTGCCACCTTGTTGGCCAGTGTTCGAGTCCCCTGGTGGGATGAGTGTCTAAAAAGTTATAAACTTCAGCTACTGGAATAGGGTAGTCTGTGCATTAAGCATTTGGCACTGAGTTTTCCCATATAACAGGGCTCGATGAAAGAGCATCCGGGGTCCCACACTATCTCATCGCCTGGGAGAGGATTGGAGTTCTGGTTGGTTAAATACCCCAGAATTCCTACCTCTCTTAATGGCTTTGAAGTATGGTGTAGTGGATACAGCATGCAACTGCCACCTTGTTGGCCAGTGTTCGAGTCCCCTGGTGGGATGAGTGTCTAAAAAGTTATAAACTTCAGCTACTGGAATAGGGTAGTCTGTGCATTAAGCATTTGGCACTGAGTTTTCCCATATAACAGGGCTCGATGAAAGAGCATCCGGGGTCCCACACTATCTCATCGCCTGGGAGAGGATTGGAGTTCTGGTTGGTTAAATACCCCAGAATTCCTACCTCTCTTAATGGCTTTGAAGTATGGTGTAGTGGATACAGCATGCAACTGCCACCTTGTTGGCCAGTGTTCGAGTCCCCTGGTGGGATGAGTGTCTAAAAAGTTATAAACTTCAGCTACTGGAATAGGGTAGTCTGTGCATTAAGCATTTGGCACTGAGTTTTCCCATATAACAGGGCTCGATGAAAGAGCATCCGGGGTCCCACACTATCTCATCGCCTGGGAGAGGATTGGAGTTCTGGTTGGTTAAATACCCCAGAATTCCTACCTCTCTTAATGGCTTTGAAGTATGGTGTAGTGGATACAGCATGCAACTGCCACCTTGTTGGCCAGTGTTCGAGTCCCCTGGTGGGATGAGTGTCTAAAAAGTTATAAACTTCAGCTACTGGAATAGGGTAGTCTGTGCATTAAGCATTTGGCACTGAGTTTTCCCATATAACAGGGCTCGATGAAAGAGCATCCGGGGTCCCACACTATCTCATCGCCTGGGAGAGGATTGGAGTTCTGGTTGGTTAAATACCCCAGAATTCCTACCTCTCTTAATGGCTTTGAAGTATGGTGTAGTGGATACAGCATGCAACTGCCACCTTGTTGGCCAGTGTTCGAGTCCCCTGGTGGGATGAGTGTCTAAAAAGTTATAAACTTCAGCTACTGGAATAGGGTAGTCTGTGCATTAAGCATTTGGCACTGAGTTTTCCCATATAACAGGGCTCGATGAAAGAGCATCCGGGGTCCCACACTATCTCATCGCCTGGGAGAGGATTGGAGTTCTGGTTGGTTAAATACCCCAGAATTCCTACCTCTCTTAATGGCTTTGAAGTATGGTGTAGTGGATACAGCATGCAACTGCCACCTTGTTGGCCAGTGTTCGAGTCCCCTGGTGGGATGAGTGTCTAAAAAGTTATAAACTTCAGCTACTGGAATAGGGTAGTCTGTGCATTAAGCATTTGGCACTGAGTTTTCCCATATAACAGGGCTCGATGAAAGAGCATCCGGGGTCCCACACTATCTCATCGCCTGGGAGAGGATTGGAGTTCTGGTTGGTTAAATACCCCAGAATTCCTACCTCTCTTAATGGCTTTGAAGTATGGTGTAGTGGATACAGCATGCAACTGCCACCTTGTTGGCCAGTGTTCGAGTCCCCTGGTGGGATGAGTGTCTAAAAAGTTATAAACTTCAGCTACTGGAATAGGGTAGTCTGTGCATTAAGCATTTGGCACTGAGTTTTCCCATATAACAGGGCTCGATGAAAGAGCATCCGGGGTCCCACACTATCTCATCGCCTGGGAGAGGATTGGAGTTCTGGTTGGTTAAATACCCCAGAATTCCTACCTCTCTTAATGGCTTTGAAGTATGGTGTAGTGGATACAGCATGCAACTGCCACCTTGTTGGCCAGTGTTCGAGTCCCCTGGTGGGATGAGTGTCTAAAAAGTTATAAACTTCAGCTACTGGAATAGGGTAGTCTGTGCATTAAGCATTTGGCACTGAGTTTTCCCATATAACAGGGCTCGATGAAAGAGCATCCGGGGTCCCACACTATCTCATCGCCTGGGAGAGGATTGGAGTTCTGGTTGGTTAAATACCCCAGAATTCCTACCTCTCTTAATGGCTTTGAAGTATGGTGTAGTGGATACAGCATGCAACTGCCACCTTGTTGGCCAGTGTTCGAGTCCCCTGGTGGGATGAGTGTCTAAAAAGTTATAAACTTCAGCTACTGGAATAGGGTAGTCTGTGCATTAAGCATTTGGCACTGAGTTTTCCCATATAACAGGGCTCGATGAAAGAGCATCCGGGGTCCCACACTATCTCATCGCCTGGGAGAGGATTGGAGTTCTGGTTGGTTAAATACCCCAGAATTCCTACCTCTCTTAATGGCTTTGAAGTATGGTGTAGTGGATACAGCATGCAACTGCCACCTTGTTGGCCAGTGTTCGAGTCCCCTGGTGGGATGAGTGTCTAAAAAGTTATAAACTTCAGCTACTGGAATAGGGTAGTCTGTGCATTAAGCATTTGGCACTGAGTTTTCCCATATAACAGGGCTCGATGAAAGAGCATCCGGGGTCCCACACTATCTCATCGCCTGGGAGAGGATTGGAGTTCTGGTTGGTTAAATACCCCAGAATTCCTACCTCTCTTAATGGCTTTGAAGTATGGTGTAGTGGATACAGCATGCAACTGCCACCTTGTTGGCCAGTGTTCGAGTCCCCTGGTGGGATGAGTGTCTAAAAAGTTATAAACTTCAGCTACTGGAATAGGGTAGTCTGTGCATTAAGCATTTGGCACTGAGTTTTCCCATATAACAGGGCTCGATGAAAGAGCATCCGGGGTCCCACACTATCTCATCGCCTGGGAGAGGATTGGAGTTCTGGTTGGTTAAATACCCCAGAATTCCTACCTCTCTTAATGGCTTTGAAGTATGGTGTAGTGGATACAGCATGCAACTGCCACCTTGTTGGCCAGTGTTCGAGTCCCCTGGTGGGATGAGTGTCTAAAAAGTTATAAACTTCAGCTACTGGAATAGGGTAGTCTGTGCATTAAGCATTTGGCACTGAGTTTTCCCATATAACAGGGCTCGATGAAAGAGCATCCGGGGTCCCACACTATCTCATCGCCTGGGAGAGGATTGGAGTTCTGGTTGGTTAAATACCCCAGAATTCCTACCTCTCTTAATGGCTTTGAAGTATGGTGTAGTGGATACAGCATGCAACTGCCACCTTGTTGGCCAGTGTTCGAGTCCCCTGGTGGGATGAGTGTCTAAAAAGTTATAAACTTCAGCTACTGGAATAGGGTAGTCTGTGCATTAAGCATTTGGCACTGAGTTTTCCCATATAACAGGGCTCGATGAAAGAGCATCCGGGGTCCCACACTATCTCATCGCCTGGGAGAGGATTGGAGTTCTGGTTGGTTAAATACCCCAGAATTCCTACCTCTCTTAATGGCTTTGAAGTATGGTGTAGTGGATACAGCATGCAACTGCCACCTTGTTGGCCAGTGTTCGAGTCCCCTGGTGGGATGAGTGTCTAAAAAGTTATAAACTTCAGCTACTGGAATAGGGTAGTCTGTGCATTAAGCATTTGGCACTGAGTTTTCCCATATAACAGGGCTCGATGAAAGAGCATCCGGGGTCCCACACTATCTCATCGCCTGGGAGAGGATTGGAGTTCTGGTTGGTTAAATACCCCAGAATTCCTACCTCTCTTAATGGCTTTGAAGTATGGTGTAGTGGATACAGCATGCAACTGCCACCTTGTTGGCCAGTGTTCGAGTCCCCTGGTGGGATGAGTGTCTAAAAAGTTATAAACTTCAGCTACTGGAATAGGGTAGTCTGTGCATTAAGCATTTGGCACTGAGTTTTCCCATATAACAGGGCTCGATGAAAGAGCATCCGGGGTCCCACACTATCTCATCGCCTGGGAGAGGATTGGAGTTCTGGTTGGTTAAATACCCCAGAATTCCTACCTCTCTTAATGGCTTTGAAGTATGGTGTAGTGGATACAGCATGCAACTGCCACCTTGTTGGCCAGTGTTCGAGTCCCCTGGTGGGATGAGTGTCTAAAAAGTTATAAACTTCAGCTACTGGAATAGGGTAGTCTGTGCATTAAGCATTTGGCACTGAGTTTTCCCATATAACAGGGCTCGATGAAAGAGCATCCGGGGTCCCACACTATCTCATCGCCTGGGAGAGGATTGGAGTTCTGGTTGGTTAAATACCCCAGAATTCCTACCTCTCTTAATGGCTTTGAAGTATGGTGTAGTGGATACAGCATGCAACTGCCACCTTGTTGGCCAGTGTTCGAGTCCCCTGGTGGGATGAGTGTCTAAAAAGTTATAAACTTCAGCTACTGGAATAGGGTAGTCTGTGCATTAAGCATTTGGCACTGAGTTTTCCCATATAACAGGGCTCGATGAAAGAGCATCCGGGGTCCCACACTATCTCATCGCCTGGGAGAGGATTGGAGTTCTGGTTGGTTAAATACCCCAGAATTCCTACCTCTCTTAATGGCTTTGAAGTATGGTGTAGTGGATACAGCATGCAACTGCCACCTTGTTGGCCAGTGTTCGAGTCCCCTGGTGGGATGAGTGTCTAAAAAGTTATAAACTTCAGCTACTGGAATAGGGTAGTCTGTGCATTAAGCATTTGGCACTGAGTTTTCCCATATAACAGGGCTCGATGAAAGAGCATCCGGGGTCCCACACTATCTCATCGCCTGGGAGAGGATTGGAGTTCTGGTTGGTTAAATACCCCAGAATTCCTACCTCTCTTAATGGCTTTGAAGTATGGTGTAGTGGATACAGCATGCAACTGCCACCTTGTTGGCCAGTGTTCGAGTCCCCTGGTGGGATGAGTGTCTAAAAAGTTATAAACTTCAGCTACTGGAATAGGGTAGTCTGTGCATTAAGCATTTGGCACTGAGTTTTCCCATATAACAGGGCTCGATGAAAGAGCATCCGGGGTCCCACACTATCTCATCGCCTGGGAGAGGATTGGAGTTCTGGTTGGTTAAATACCCCAGAATTCCTACCTCTCTTAATGGCTTTGAAGTATGGTGTAGTGGATACAGCATGCAACTGCCACCTTGTTGGCCAGTGTTCGAGTCCCCTGGTGGGATGAGTGTCTAAAAAGTTATAAACTTCAGCTACTGGAATAGGGTAGTCTGTGCATTAAGCATTTGGCACTGAGTTTTCCCATATAACAGGGCTCGATGAAAGAGCATCCGGGGTCCCACACTATCTCATCGCCTGGGAGAGGATTGGAGTTCTGGTTGGTTAAATACCCCAGAATTCCTACCTCTCTTAATGGCTTTGAAGTATGGTGTAGTGGATACAGCATGCAACTGCCACCTTGTTGGCCAGTGTTCGAGTCCCCTGGTGGGATGAGTGTCTAAAAAGTTATAAACTTCAGCTACTGGAATAGGGTAGTCTGTGCATTAAGCATTTGGCACTGAGTTTTCCCATATAACAGGGCTCGATGAAAGAGCATCCGGGGTCCCACACTATCTCATCGCCTGGGAGAGGATTGGAGTTCTGGTTGGTTAAATACCCCAGAATTCCTACCTCTCTTAATGGCTTTGAAGTATGGTGTAGTGGATACAGCATGCAACTGCCACCTTGTTGGCCAGTGTTCGAGTCCCCTGGTGGGATGAGTGTCTAAAAAGTTATAAACTTCAGCTACTGGAATAGGGTAGTCTGTGCATTAAGCATTTGGCACTGAGTTTTCCCATATAACAGGGCTCGATGAAAGAGCATCCGGGGTCCCACACTATCTCATCGCCTGGGAGAGGATTGGAGTTCTGGTTGGTTAAATACCCCAGAATTCCTACCTCTCTTAATGGCTTTGAAGTATGGTGTAGTGGATACAGCATGCAACTGCCACCTTGTTGGCCAGTGTTCGAGTCCCCTGGTGGGATGAGTGTCTAAAAAGTTATAAACTTCAGCTACTGGAATAGGGTAGTCTGTGCATTAAGCATTTGGCACTGAGTTTTCCCATATAACAGGGCTCGATGAAAGAGCATCCGGGGTCCCACACTATCTCATCGCCTGGGAGAGGATTGGAGTTCTGGTTGGTTAAATACCCCAGAATTCCTACCTCTCTTAATGGCTTTGAAGTATGGTGTAGTGGATACAGCATGCAACTGCCACCTTGTTGGCCAGTGTTCGAGTCCCCTGGTGGGATGAGTGTCTAAAAAGTTATAAACTTCAGCTACTGGAATAGGGTAGTCTGTGCATTAAGCATTTGGCACTGAGTTTTCCCATATAACAGGGCTCGATGAAAGAGCATCCGGGGTCCCACACTATCTCATCGCCTGGGAGAGGATTGGAGTTCTGGTTGGTTAAATACCCCAGAATTCCTACCTCTCTTAATGGCTTTGAAGTATGGTGTAGTGGATACAGCATGCAACTGCCACCTTGTTGGCCAGTGTTCGAGTCCCCTGGTGGGATGAGTGTCTAAAAAGTTATAAACTTCAGCTACTGGAATAGGGTAGTCTGTGCATTAAGCATTTGGCACTGAGTTTTCCCATATAACAGGGCTCGATGAAAGAGCATCCGGGGTCCCACACTATCTCATCGCCTGGGAGAGGATTGGAGTTCTGGTTGGTTAAATACCCCAGAATTCCTACCTCTCTTAATGGCTTTGAAGTATGGTGTAGTGGATACAGCATGCAACTGCCACCTTGTTGGCCAGTGTTCGAGTCCCCTGGTGGGATGAGTGTCTAAAAAGTTATAAACTTCAGCTACTGGAATAGGGTAGTCTGTGCATTAAGCATTTGGCACTGAGTTTTCCCATATAACAGGGCTCGATGAAAGAGCATCCGGGGTCCCACACTATCTCATCGCCTGGGAGAGGATTGGAGTTCTGGTTGGTTAAATACCCCAGAATTCCTACCTCTCTTAATGGCTTTGAAGTATGGTGTAGTGGATACAGCATGCAACTGCCACCTTGTTGGCCAGTGTTCGAGTCCCCTGGTGGGATGAGTGTCTAAAAAGTTATAAACTTCAGCTACTGGAATAGGGTAGTCTGTGCATTAAGCATTTGGCACTGAGTTTTCCCATATAACAGGGCTCGATGAAAGAGCATCCGGGGTCCCACACTATCTCATCGCCTGGGAGAGGATTGGAGTTCTGGTTGGTTAAATACCCCAGAATTCCTACCTCTCTTAATGGCTTTGAAGTATGGTGTAGTGGATACAGCATGCAACTGCCACCTTGTTGGCCAGTGTTCGAGTCCCCTGGTGGGATGAGTGTCTAAAAAGTTATAAACTTCAGCTACTGGAATAGGGTAGTCTGTGCATTAAGCATTTGGCACTGAGTTTTCCCATATAACAGGGCTCGATGAAAGAGCATCCGGGGTCCCACACTATCTCATCGCCTGGGAGAGGATTGGAGTTCTGGTTGGTTAAATACCCCAGAATTCCTACCTCTCTTAATGGCTTTGAAGTATGGTGTAGTGGATACAGCATGCAACTGCCACCTTGTTGGCCAGTGTTCGAGTCCCCTGGTGGGATGAGTGTCTAAAAAGTTATAAACTTCAGCTACTGGAATAGGGTAGTCTGTGCATTAAGCATTTGGCACTGAGTTTTCCCATATAACAGGGCTCGATGAAAGAGCATCCGGGGTCCCACACTATCTCATCGCCTGGGAGAGGATTGGAGTTCTGGTTGGTTAAATACCCCAGAATTCCTACCTCTCTTAATGGCTTTGAAGTATGGTGTAGTGGATACAGCATGCAACTGCCACCTTGTTGGCCAGTGTTCGAGTCCCCTGGTGGGATGAGTGTCTAAAAAGTTATAAACTTCAGCTACTGGAATAGGGTAGTCTGTGCATTAAGCATTTGGCACTGAGTTTTCCCATATAACAGGGCTCGATGAAAGAGCATCCGGGGTCCCACACTATCTCATCGCCTGGGAGAGGATTGGAGTTCTGGTTGGTTAAATACCCCAGAATTCCTACCTCTCTTAATGGCTTTGAAGTATGGTGTAGTGGATACAGCATGCAACTGCCACCTTGTTGGCCAGTGTTCGAGTCCCCTGGTGGGATGAGTGTCTAAAAAGTTATAAACTTCAGCTACTGGAATAGGGTAGTCTGTGCATTAAGCATTTGGCACTGAGTTTTCCCATATAACAGGGCTCGATGAAAGAGCATCCGGGGTCCCACACTATCTCATCGCCTGGGAGAGGATTGGAGTTCTGGTTGGTTAAATACCCCAGAATTCCTACCTCTCTTAATGGCTTTGAAGTATGGTGTAGTGGATACAGCATGCAACTGCCACCTTGTTGGCCAGTGTTCGAGTCCCCTGGTGGGATGAGTGTCTAAAAAGTTATAAACTTCAGCTACTGGAATAGGGTAGTCTGTGCATTAAGCATTTGGCACTGAGTTTTCCCATATAACAGGGCTCGATGAAAGAGCATCCGGGGTCCCACACTATCTCATCGCCTGGGAGAGGATTGGAGTTCTGGTTGGTTAAATACCCCAGAATTCCTACCTCTCTTAATGGCTTTGAAGTATGGTGTAGTGGATACAGCATGCAACTGCCACCTTGTTGGCCAGTGTTCGAGTCCCCTGGTGGGATGAGTGTCTAAAAAGTTATAAACTTCAGCTACTGGAATAGGGTAGTCTGTGCATTAAGCATTTGGCACTGAGTTTTCCCATATAACAGGGCTCGATGAAAGAGCATCCGGGGTCCCACACTATCTCATCGCCTGGGAGAGGATTGGAGTTCTGGTTGGTTAAATACCCCAGAATTCCTACCTCTCTTAATGGCTT
>NW_027190889.1:0-23763 GCF_040958095.1 Procambarus clarkii
TGAACTATTACTATAATATTACCATAATTACCTGAACTATTAACTAATAAATATTACCATAATTACCTGAACTATTACTATAATATACCATAATTACCTGAACTATTACTATAATATTACCATAATTACCTGAACTATTACTATATATTACCATATTACCTGAACTATTCTACTAATATTACCACAATTACCTGAACTATTACTATAATATTACCATAATTACCTGAACTATTACTATAATATTACCATAATTACCTGAACTATTACTATAATATTTACCATTACCTGAACTTAATATACTATTACCTGAATACTATTACTATAATATTACCATAATTACCTGAACTATTACTATAATATTACCATAATTACCTGAACTATTACTATAATATTACCATAATTACCTGAACTATTACTATAATATTACCATAATTACCTGAACTATTACTATAATATTACCACAATTACCTGAACTATTACTATAATATTACCATAATTACCTGAACTATTACTATAATATTACATAATTACCTGAACTATTACTATAATATTACCATAATTACCTGAACTATTACTATAATATTACCATAATTACCTGAACTATTACTATAATATTACCACAATTACCTGAACTATTACTATAATATTACCATAATTACCTGAACTATTACTATAATATTACCATAATTACCTGAACTATTACTATAATATTACCATTACCTGAACTATTACTATAATTACCACAATTACCTGAACTTACTATAATATTACCATAATTACCTGAACTATTACTATAATATTACCATAATTACCTGAACTATTACTATAATTACCATAATTACCTGAACTATTACTATAATATTACCATAATTACCTGAACTATTACTATAATATTACCACAATTACCTGAACTATTACTATAATATTACCATAATTACCTGAACTATTACTATAATATTACCATAATTACCTGAACTATTACTATAATATTACCATAATTACCTGAACTATTACTATATATATTACCACAATTACCTGAACTATTACTATAATATTACCATAATTACCTGAACTATTACTATAATATTACCATAATTACCTGAACTATTACTATAATATTACCATAATTACCTGAACTATTACTATAATATTACCATAATTACCTGAACTATTACTATAATATTACCATAATTACCTGAACTATTACTATAATATTACCATAATTACCTGAACTATTACTATAATATTACCATAATTACCTGAACTATTACTATAATATTACCATAATTACCTGAACTATTACTATAATATTACCATAATTACCTGAACTATTACTATAATATTACCATAATTACCTGAACTATTACTATAATATTACCATAATTACCTGAACTATTACTATAATATTACCATAATTACCTGAACTATTACTATAATATTACCATAATTACCTGAACTATTACTATAATATTACCATAATTACCTGAACTATTACTATAATATTACCATAATTACCTGAACTATTACTATAATATTACCATAATTACCTGAACTATTACTATAATATTACCATAATTACCTGAACTATTACTATAATATTACCATAATTACCTGAACTATTACTATAATATTACCATAATTACCTGAACTATTACTATAATATTACCATAATTACCTGAACTATTACTATAATATTACCATAATTACCTGAACTATTACTATAATATTACCATAATTACCTGAACTATTACTATAATATTACCATAATTACCTGAACTATTACTATAATATTACCATAATTACCTGAACTATTACTATAATATTACCATAATTACCTGAACTATTACTAATATTACCATAATTACCTGAACTATTACTATAATATTACCATAATTACCTGAACTATTACTATAATATTACCATAATTACCTGAACTATTACTATAATATTACCATAATTACCTGAACTATTACTATAATATTACCATAATTACCTGAACTATTACTATAATATTACCATAATTACCTGAACTATTACTATAATATTACCATAATTACCTGAACTATTACTATAATATTACCATAATATACCTGAACTATTACTATAATATTACCATAATTACCTGAACTATTACTATAATACCATAATTACCTGAACTAACTATACCATCCATAATAACTATTACTATAATATTACCACAATTACCTGAACTATTACTATAATATTACCATAATTACCTGAACTATTACTATAATATTACCATAATTACCTGAACTATTACTATAATATTACCATAATTACCTGAACTATTACTATAATATTACCATAATTACCTGAACTATTACTATAATATTACCATAATTACCTGAACTATTACTATAATATTACCATAATTACCTGAACTATTACTATAATATTACCATAATTACCTGAACTATTACTATAATATTACCATAATTACCTGAACTATTACTATAATATTACCATAATTACCTGAACTATTACTATAATATTACCATAATTACCTGAAATTTACTATAATATTACCATAATTACCTGAACTATTACTATAATATTACCATAATTACCTGAACTATTACTATAATATTACCATAATTACCTGAACTATTACTATAATATTACCATAATTACCTGAACTATTACTATAATATTACCATAATTACCTGAACTATTACTATAATATTACCATAATTACCTGAACTATTACTATAATATTACCATAATTACCTGAACTATTACTATAATATTACCATAATTACCTGAACTATTACTATAATATTACCATAATTACCTGAACTATTACTATAATATTACCATAATTACCTGAACTATTACTATAATATTACCATAATTACCTGAACTATTACTATAATATTACCATAATTACCTGAACTATTACTATAATATTACCATAATTACCTGAACTATTACTATAATATTACCATAATTACCTGAACTATTACTATAATATTACCATAATTACCTGAACTATTACTATAATATTACCATAATTACCTGAACTATTACTATAATATTACCATAATTACCTGAACTATTACTATAATATTACCATAATTACCTGAACTATTACTATAATATTACCATAATTACCTGAACTATTACTATAATATTACCATAATTACCTGAACTATTACTATAATATTACCATAATTACCTGAACTATTACTATAATATTACCATAATTACCTGAACTATTACTATAATATTACCATAATTACCTGAACTATTTATAATATTACCATAATTACCTGAACTATTACTATAATATTACCATAATTACCTGAACTATTACTATAATATTACCATAATTACCTGAACTATTACTATAATATTACCATAATTACCTGAACTATTACTATAATATACCATAATTACCTGAACTATTACTATAATATTACCATAATTACCTGAACTATTACTATAATATTACCATAATTACCTGAACTATTACTATAATATTACCATAATTACCTGAACTATTACTATAATATTACCATAATTACCTGAACTATTACTATAATATTACCATAATTACCTGAACTATTACTATAATATTACCATAATTACCTGAACTATTACTATAATATTACCATAATTACCTGAACTATTACTATAATATTACCATAATTACCTGAACTATTACTATAATATTACCATAATTACCTGAACTATTACTATAATATTACCATAATTACCTGAACTATTACTATAATATTACCATAATTACCTGAACTATTACTATAATATTACCATAATTACCTGAACTATTACTATAATATTACCATAATTACCTGAACTATTACTATAATATTACCATAATTACCTGAACTATTACTATAATATTACCATAATTACCTGAACTATTACTATAATATTACCATAATTACCTGAACTATTACTATAATATTACCATAATTACCTGAACTATTACTATAATATTACCATAATTACCTGAACTATTACTATAATATTACCATAATTACCTGAACTATTACTATAATATTACCATAATTACCTGAAATTACTATAATATTACCATAATTACCTGAACTATTACTATAATATTACCATAATTACCTGAACTATTACTATAATATTACCATAATTACCTGAACTATTACTATAATATTACCATAATTACCTGAACTATTACTATAATATTACCATAATTACCTGAACTATTACTATAATATTACCATAATTACCTGAACTATTACTATAATATTACCATAATTACCTGAATTACTATACCATATTACCTAATAACTATTACTATATTACCATAATTACCTGAACTATTACTATAATATTACCATAATTACCTGAACTATTACTATAATATTACCATAATTACCTGAACTATTACTATAATATTACCATAATTACCTGAACTATTACTATAATATTACCATAATTACCTGAACTATTACTATAATATTACCATAATTACCTGAACTATTACTATAATTACCATAATTACCTGAACTATTACTATAATATTACCATAATTACCTGAACTATTACTATAATATTACCATAATTACCTGAACTATTACTATAATATTACCATAATTACCTGAACTATTACTATAATATTACCATAATTACCTGAACTATTACTATAATATTACCATAATTACCTGAACTATTACTATAATATTACCATAATTACCTGAACTATTACTATAATATTACCATAATTACCTGAACTATTACTATAATATTACCATAATTACCTGAACTATTACTATAATATTACCATAATTACCTGAACTATTACTATAATATTACCATAATTACCTGAACTATTACTATAATATTACCATAATTACCTGAACTATTACTATAATATTACCATAATTACCTGAACTATTACTATAATATTACCATAATTACCTGAACTATTACTATAATATTACCATAATTACCTGAACTATTACTATAATATTACCATAATTACCTGAACTATTACTATATTACCATAATTACCTGAACTATTACTATTATTACCATAATTACCTGAACTATTACTATAATATTACCATAATTACCTGAACTATTACTATAATATTACCATAATTACCTGAACTATTACTATAATATTACCATAATTACCTGAACTATTACTATAATATTACCATAATTACCTGAACTATTACTATAATATTACCATAATTACCTGAACTATTACTATAATATTACCATAATTACCTGAACTATTACTATAATATTACCATAATTACCTGAACTATTACTATAATATTACCATAATTACCTGAACTATTACTATAATATTACCATAATTACCTGAACTATTACTATAATATTACCATAATTACCTGAACTATTACTATAATATTACCATAATTACCTGAACTATTACTATAATATTACCATAATTACCTGAACTATTACTATAATATTACCACAATTACCTGAACTATTACTATAATATTACCACAATTACCTGAACTATTACTATAATATTACCATAATTACCTGAACTATTACTATAATATTACCATAATTACCTGAACTATTACTATAATATTACCATAATTACCTGAACTATTACTATAATATTACCATAATTACCTGAACTATTACTATAATATTACCATAATTACCTGAACTATTACTATAATATTACCATAATTACCTGAACTATTACTATAATATTACCATAATTACCTGAACTATTACTATAATATTACCATAATTACCTGAACTATTACTATAATATTACCATAATTACCTGAACTATTACTATAATATTACCATAATTACCTGAACTATTACTATAATATTACCATAATTACCTGAACTATTACTATAATATTACCATAATTACCTGAACTATTACTATAATATTACCATAATTACCTGAACTATTACTATAATATTACCATAATTACCTGAACTATTACTATAATATTACCATAATTACCTGAACTATTACTATAATATTACCATATTACCTGAACTATTACTATAATATTACCATAATTACCTGAACTATTACTATAATATTACCATAATTACCTGAACTATTACTATAATATTACCATAATTACCTGAACTATTACTATAATATTACCAAATTACCTGAACTATTACTATAATATTACCATAATTACCTGAACTATTACTATAATATTACCAATTACCTGAACTATTACTATAATATTACCATAATTACCTGAACTATTACTATAATATTACCATAATTACCTGAACTATTACTATAATATTACCATAATTACCTGAACTATTACTATAATATTACCATAATTACCTGAACTATTACTATAATATTACCATAATTACCTGAACTATTACTATAATATTACCATAATTACCTGAACTATTACTATAATATTACCACAATTACCTGAACTATTACTATAATATTACCACAATTACCTGAACTATTACTATAATATTACCATTACCTGAACTACTTACATAATCATAATAACTATTACTATAATATACCACAATTACCTGAACTATTACTATAATATTACCATAATTACCTGAACTATTACTATAATATTACCATAATTACCTGAACTATTACTATAATATTACCATAATTACCTGAACTATTACTATAATATTACCATATTACCTGAACTATTACTATAATATTACCATAATTACCTGAACTATTACTATAATATTACCATAATTACCTGAACTATTACTATAATATTACCATAATTACCTGAACTATTACTATAATATTACCATAATTACCTGAACTATTACTATAATATTACCATAATTACCTGAACTATTACTATAATATTACCATAATTACCTGAACTATTACTATAATATTACCATAATTACCTGAACTATTACTATAATATTACCAATTACCTGAACTATTACTATAATATTACCACAATTACCTGAACTATTACTATAATATTACCATAATTACCTGAACTATTACTATAATATTACCATAATTACCTGAACTATTACTATAATATTACCACAATTACCTGAACTATTACTATAATATTACCATAATTACCTGAACTATTACTATAATATTACCATAATTACCTGAACTATTACTATAATATTACCATAATTACCTGAACTATTACTATAATATTACCATAATTACCTGAACTATTACTATAATATTACCATAATTACCTGAACTATTACTATAATATTACCATAATTAACTGAACTATTACTATAATATTACCATAATTACCTGAACTATTACTATAATATTACCATAATTACCTGAACTATTACTATAATATTACCATAATTACCTGAACTATTACTATAATATTACCATAATTACCTGAACTATTACTATAATATTACCATAATTACCTGAACTATTACTATAATATTACCATAATTACCTGAACTATTACTATAATATTACCATAATTACCTGAACTATTACTATAATATTACCATAATTACCTGAACTATTACTATAATATTACCATAATTACCTGAACTATTACTATAATATTACCATAATTACCTGAACTATTACTATAATATTACCATAATTACCTGAACTATTACTATAATATTACCATAATTACCTGAACTATTACTATAATATTACCATAATTACCTGAACTATTACTATAATATTACCATAATTACCTGAACTATTACTATAATATTACCATAATTACCTGAACTATTACTATAATATTACCATAATTACCTGAACTATTACTATAATATTACCATAATTACCTGAACTATTACTATAATATTACCATAATTACCTGAACTATTACTATAATATTACCATAATTACCTGAACTATTACTATAATATTACCATAATTACCTGAACTATTACTATAATATTACCATAATTACCTGAACTATTACTATAATATTACCATAATTACCTGAACTATTACTATAATATTACCATAATTACCTGAACTATTACTATAATATTACCATAATTACCTGAACTATTACTATAATATTACCATAATTACCTGAACTATTACTATAATATTACCATAATTACCTGAACTATTACTATAATATTACCATAATTACCTGAACTATTACTATAATATTACCATAATTACCTGAACTATTACTATAATATTACCATAATTACCTGAACTTACTATTATTACCATAATTACCTGAACTATTACTATAATATTACCATAATTACCTGAACTATTACTATAATATTACCATAATTACCTGAACTATTACTATAATATTACCATAATTACCTGAACTATTACTATAATATTACCATAATTACCTGAACTATTACTATAATATTACCATAATTACCTGAACTATTACTATAATATTACCATAATTACCTGAACTATTACTATAATATTACCACAATTACCTGAACTATTACTATAATATTACCACAATTACCTGAACTATTACTATAATATTACCATAATTACCTGAACTATTACTATAATATTACCATAATTACCTGAACTATTACTATAATATTACCATAATTACCTGAACTATTACTATAATATTACCATAATTACCTGAACTATTACTATATATTACCATAATTACCTGAACTATTACTATAATATTACCATAATTACCTGAACTATTACTATAATATTACCATAATTACCTGAACTATTACTATAATATTACCATAATTACCTGAACTATTACTATAATATTACCATAATTACCTGAACTATTACTATATATATTACCATAATTACCTGAACTATTACTATAATATTACCATAATTACCTGAACTATTACTATAATATTACCATAATTACCTGAACTATTACTATAATATTACCATAATTACCTGAACTATTACTATAATATTACCATAATTACCTGAACTATTACTATAATATTACCATAATTACCTGAACTATTACTATAATATTACCATAATTACCTGAACTATTACTATAATATTACCATAATTACCTGAACTATTACTATAATATTACCATAATTACCTGAACTATTACTATAATATTACCATAATTACCTGAACTATTACTATAATATTACCATAATTACCTGAACTATTACTATAATATTACCATAATTACCTGAACTATTACTATAATATTACCATAATTACCTGAACTATTACTATAATATTACCATAATTACCTGAACTATTACTATAATATTACCATAATTACCTGAACTATTACTATAATATTACCATAATTACCTGAACTATTACTATAATATTACCATAATTACCTGAACTATTACTATAATATTACCATAATTACCTGAACTATTACTATAATATTACCATAATTACCTGAACTATTACTATAATATTACCATAATTACCTGAACTATTACTATAATATTACCATAATTACCTGAACTATTACTATAATATTACCATAATTACCTGAACTATTTATAATATTACCATAATTACCTGAACTATTACTATAATATTACCATAATTACCTGAACTATTACTATAATATTACCATAATTACCTGAACTATTACTATAATATTACCATAATTACCTGAACTATTACTATAATATTACCATAATTACCTGAACTATTACTATAATATTACCATAATTACCTGAACTATTACTATAATATTACCATAATTACCTGAACTATTACTATAATATTACCATAATTACCTGAACTATTACTATAATATTACCATAATTACCTGAACTATTACTATAATATTACCATAATTACCTGAACTATTACTATAATATTACCATAATTACCTGAACTATTACTATAATATTACCATAATTACCTGAACTATTACTATAATATTACCATAATTACCTGAACTATTACTATAATATTACCATAATTACCTGAACTATTACTATAATATTACCATAATTACCTGAACTATTACTATAATATTACCATAATTACCTGAACTATTACTATAATATTACCATAATTACCTGAACTATTACTATAATATTACCATAATTACCTGAACTATTACTATAATATTACCATAATTACCTGAACTATTACTATAATATTACCATAATTACCTGAACTATTACTATAATATTACCATAATTACCTGAACTATTACTATAATATTACCATAATTACCTGAACTATTACTATAATATTACCATAATTACCTGAACTATTACTATAATATTACCATAATTACCTGAACTATTACTATAATATTACCATAATTACCTGAACTATTACTATAATATTACCATAATTACCTGAACTATACTATAATATTACCATAATTACCTGAACTATTACTATAATATTACCATAATTACCTGAACTATTACTATAATATTACCATAATTACCTGAACTATTACTATAATATTACCATAATTACCTGAACTATTACTATAATATTACCATAATTACCTGAACTATTACTATAATATTACCATAATTACCTGAACTATTACTATAATATTACCATAATTACCTGAACTATTACTATAATATTACCATAATTACCTGAACTATTACTATAATATTACCATAATTACCTGAACTATTACTATAATATTACCATAATTACCTGAACTATTACTATAATATTACCATAATTACCTGAACTATTACTATAATATTACCACAATTACCTGAACTATTACTATAATATTACCATAATTACCTGAACTATTACTATAATATTACCACAATTACCTGAACTATTACTATAATATTACCACAATTACCTGAACTATTACTATAATATTACCATAATTACCTGAACTATTACTATATACCACATTACCTGAATCTATTACTATAATATTACCATAATTACCTGAACTATTACTATAATATTACCATAATTACCTGAACTATTACTATAATATTACCATAATTACCTGAACTATTACTATAATATTACCATAATTACCTGAACTATTACTATAATATTACCATAATTACCTGAACTATTACTATAATATTACCATAATTACCTGAACTATTACTATAATATTACCATAATTACCTGAACTATTACTATAATATTACCATAATTACCTGAACTATTACTATAATATTACCATAATTACCTGAACTATTACTATAATATTACCATAATTACCTGAACTATTACTATAATATTACCATAATTACCTGAACTATTACTATAATATTACCATAATTACCTGAACTATTACTATAATATTACCATAATTACCTGAACTATTACTATAATATTACCATAATTACCTGAACTATTACTATAATATTACCATAATTACCTGAACTATTACTATAATATTACCATAATTACCTGAACTATTACTATAATATTACCATAATTACCTGAACTATTACTATAATATTACCATAATTACCTGAACTATTACTATAATATTACCATAATTACCTGAACTATTACTATAATATTACCATAATTACCTGAACTATTACTATAATATTACCATAATTACCTGAACTATTACTATAATATTACCATAATTACCTGAACTATTACTATAATATTACCATAATTACCTGAACTATTACTATAATATTACCATAATTACCTGAACTATTACTATAATATTACCATAATTACCTGAACTATTACTATAATATTACCATAATTACCTGAACTATTACTATAATATTACCATAATTACCTGAACTATTACTATAATATTACCATAATTACCTGAACTCTTACTATAATATTACCATAATTACCTGAACTATTACTATAATATTACCATAATTACCTGAACTATTACTATAATATTACCATAATTACCTGAACTATTACTATAATATTACCATAATTACCTGAACTATTACTATAATATTACCATAATTACCTGAACTACTTACTATATTACCATAATTACCTGAACTATTACTATAATATTACCATAATTACCTGAACTATTACTATAATATTACCATAATTACCTGAACTATTACTATAATTACCATAATTACCTGAACTATTACTATAATATTACCATAATTACCTGAACTATTACTATAATATTACCATAATTACCTGAACTATTACTATAATATTACCATAATTACCTGAACTATTACTATAATATTACCATAATTACCTGAACTATTACTATAATATTACCATAATTACCTGAACTATTACTATAATATTACCATAATTACCTGAACTATTACTATAATATTACCATAATTACCTGAACTATTACTATAATATTACCATAATTACCTGAACTATTACTATAATATTACCATAATTACCTGAACTATTACTATAATATTACCATAATTACCTGAACTATTACTATAATATTACCATAATTACCTGAACTATTACTATAATATTACCATAATTACCTGAACTATTACTATAATATTACCATAATTACCTGAACTATTACTATAATATTACCATAATTTACCTGAACTATTACTATAATATTCACCATAATTACCTGAACTATTACTATAATATTACCACTAATTACCTGAACTATTCTATAATATTACCATAATTACCTGAACTATTACTATAATATTACCACAATTACCTGAACTCTTACTATATATTACCATAATTACCTGAACTATTACTATTAATATTACCATAATTACCTGAACTATTACTATAATATTACCACAATTATCCTGAACTATTACTATAATATCCCACAATTACCTGAAACTATTACTATAATATTACCACAATTACCTGAACTATTACTATAATATTACCACAATTACCTGAACTATACTATAATCATTTACCACAATTACCTGAACTATTACTATAATATTACCAATTACCTGAACTATATTACTATAATATTACCATAATTACCTGAACTATTACTATAATATTACCATAATTACCTGAACTATTACTATAATATTACCATAATTACCTGAATCTATTACTATAATATTACCATAATTACCGAACTATTACTATTAATATTACCATAATTACCTGAACTATTACATCTAATTATTACCACTAATTACCTGAACTATTACTATAATATTACCATAATTACCGAACTATTACTATATATTACCACAATTACCTGAACTATTACTATAATATTACCATAATTACCTCGAACTATTACTATAATATTACCATAATTACCTGAACTATTACTATAATATTACCATAATTACCTGAACTATTACTATAATATTACCATAATTACCTGAACTATTACTATAATATTACCATAATTACCTGAACTATTACTATAATATTACCATAATTACCCTGAACTACTTACTATAATATTACCATAATTACCTGAACTATTACTATAATATTACCATAATTACCTGAACTATTACTATAATATTACCATAATTACCTGAACTATTACTATAATATTACCATAATGTACCCTGAACTATTACTATAATATTACCATAATTACCTGAACTATTACTATAATATTACCATAATTACCTGAACTATTACTATAATATTACCATAATTACCTGAACTATTACTATAATATTACCATAATTACCTGAACTATTACTATAATATTACCATAATTACCTGAACTATTACTATAATATTACCATAATTACCTGAACTATTACTATAATATTACCATAATTACCTGAACTATTACTATAATATTACCATAATTACCTGAACTATTACTATAATATTACCATAATTACCTGAACTATTACTATAATATTACCATAATTACCTGAACTATTACTATAATATTACCATAATTACCTGAACTATTACTATAATATTACCATAATTACCTGAACTATTACTATAATATTACCATACTTACCTGAACTATTACTATAATATTACCACTAATTACCTGAACTATTACTATAATATTAACACTAATTACCTGAACTATTACTATAATATTACCACAATTACCTGAACTATTACTATAATATTACCATAATTACCTGAACTATTACTATAATATTACCATAATTACCTGAACTATTACTATAATATTACCACTAATTACCTGAACTATTACTATAATATTACCATAATTACCTGAACTATTACTAATATTACCATAATTACCTGAACTATTACTATAATATTACCATAATTACCTGAACTATTACTATAATATTACCATAATTACCTGAACTATTACTATAATATTACCATAATTACCTGAACTATTACTATAATATTACCATAATTACCTGAACTATTACTATAATATTACCATAATTACCTGAACTATTACTATAATATTACCATAATTACCTGAACTATTACTATAATATTACCATAATTACCTGAACTATTACTATAATATTACCACAATTACCTGAACTATTACTATAATATTACCATAATTACCTGAACTATTACTATAATATTACCATAATTACCTGAACTATTACTATAATATTACCATAATTACCTGAACTATTACTATAATATTACCATAATTACCTGAACTATTACTATAATATTACCATAATTACCTGAACTATTACTATAATATTACCATAATTACCTGAACTATTACTATAATATTACCATAATTACCTGAACTATTACTATAATATTACCATAATTACCTGAACTATTACTATAATATTACCATAATTACCTGAACTATTACTATAATATTACCATAATTACCTGAACTATTACTATAATATTACCATAATTACCTGAACTATTACTATAATATTACCATAATTACCTGAACTATTACTATAATATTACCATAATTACCTGAACTATTACTATAATATTACCATAATTACCTGAACTATTACTATAATATTACCATAATTACCTGAACTATTACTATAATATTACCATAATTACCTGAACTATTACTATAATATTACCATAATTACCTGAACTATTACTATAATATTACCATAATTACCTGAACTATTACTATAATATTACCATAATTACCTGAACTATTACTATAATATTACCATAATTACCTGAACTATTACTATAATATTACCATAATTACCTGAACTATTACTATAATATTACCATAATTACCTGAACTATTACTATAATATTACAATAATTACCTGAACAATTACTATAATATTACCATAATTACCTGAACTATTACTATAACTATTACCCATAATTACCTGAACTATTACTATAATATTACCATAATTACCTGAACTACTTACTATAATATTACCATAATTACCTGGAACTATTACTATATATTACCATAATTACCTGAACTATTACTATAATATTACCATATACCTGAACTATTACTATAATATTACCCTAATTACCCTGAACTATTACTATAATATTACCATAATTACCTGAACTATTATATAATATTACCACTATTACCTGAACTATTACTATAATATTACCATAATTACCTGAACTATTACTATAATATTACCACTAATTACCTGAACTATTACTATAATATTACCACTAATACCTGAACTATTACTATAATAGTAACACTAATTACCTGAACTATTACTATAATATTACCATAATTACCTGAACTATTACTATAATATTACCATAATACCTGAACTATTACTATAATATTACCCTAATTACCTGAACTATTACTATAATATTACCACTAATTACCTGAACTATTACTATAATTATTACCATAATTACCTGAACTATTACTATAATATTACCACAATTACCTGCAACTATTACTATAATATTACCATAATTACCTGACACATTACTATAATATTACCATAATTACCTGAACTATTACTATAATATTACCATAATTACCTGAACTATTACTATAATATTACATAATTACCTGAACTATTACTATAATATACCATAATTACCTCGAACTCTTACTATAATATTACCATAATTACCTAACTATTTACTATAATATTACCATAATTACCTGAACTATTACTATAATATTACCATCAATACCTGAACTATTACTATAATATTACCATAATTACCGAAACTATTACTATAATATTACCATAATTACCTGAACTATTACTATAAGATTACCATAATTACCTGAACTATTACTATAATATTACCATAATTACCTGAACTATTACTATAATATTACCATTACCTGAACTATTACTATAATATTACCATAATTACCTGAACTATTACTATAATATTACCATAATTACCTGAATAATATACCACATTACCTGAACTATTACTATAATATTACCATAATTACCTGAACTATTACTATAATATTACCACAATTACCTGAACTATTACTATAATATTACCATAATTACCTGAACTATTACTATAATATTACCATAATTACCTGAACTATTACTATAATATTACCATAATTACCTGAACTATTACTATAATATTACCATAATTACCTGAACTATTACTATAATATTACCATAATTACCTGAACTATTACTATAATATTACCATAATTACCTGAACTATTACTATAATATTACCATAATTACCTGAACTTACTATAATATTACCATAATTACCTGAACTATTACTATAATATTACCACAATTACCTGAACTATTACTATAATATTACCACAATTACCTGAACTATTACTATATATATACCACATATTACCTGAACTATTACTATAATATACCACAATTACCTGAACTTATTACTATAATATTACCACAATTACCTGACTATTACTATAATTTACCAATTACTGAACTATTACTATAATATTACCATACAATTACCTGAACTATTACTATAATATTACCACAATTACCTGAACTAATTACTATAATATTACATAATTACCTGAACTATTACTATATATTACCCATAATTACCTGAACTATTACTATAATATTACCATAATTACCTGAACTATTACTATAATATTACCACAATTACCCTGAACTATTATATAATATTACCATAATTACACGAACTATTACTATAATATTACCATAATTACCTGAACTATTACTATAATATTACCATAATTTCCCTGAAGTATTACTATAATATTACCATATTACCTGAAGCTATTACTATAATATTACCATAATTACCTGAACTATTACTATAATTACCATAATTACCTGAACTATTACTATAATATTACCATAATTACCTGAACTATTACTATAATATTACCATAATTACCTGAACTATTACTATAATATTACCATAATTACCTGAACTATTACTATAATATTACCATAATTACCTGAACTATTACTATAATATTACCATAATTACCTGAACTATTACTATAATATTACCATAATTACCTGAACTATTACTATAATATTACCATAATTACCTGAACTATTACTATAATATTACCATAATTACCTGAACTATTACTATAATATTACCATAATTACCTGAACTATTACTATAATATTACCACAATTACCTGAACTATTACTATAATATTACCATAATTACCTGAACTATTACTATAATATTACCAATTACCTGAACTATTACTATAATATTACCACAATTACCTGAACTATTACTATAATATTACCACAATTACCTGAACTATACTCATTACTATAATATTACCACAATTACCTGAACTATTACTATAATCTTACCACAATTACCTGAACTATTTACTATAATATTACCACAATTACCTGAACTATTACTATAATATTACCACAATTACCTGAACTATTACTATAATATTACCACAATTACCTGAACTACTTACTATACTATTACCACTAATTACCTGACTATACTTATAATATTACCACAATTACCTGAACTATTACTATAATATTACCACAATACCTGAACTATTACTATAATATTACCGACAATTACCTGAACTATTACTATAATATACCACAATTACCTGAACTTTACTATAATATTACCACTAATTACCTGAACTATTACTATAATATTACCATAATTACCTGAACTATTACTCTAATATTACCACAATTACCTGAACTATTACTTAATATTACCACAATTACCTGAACTATTACTATAATATACCACAATTACCTGAACTATTACTATATATTACCAAAATTACCTGAACTATTACAATAATATTCCACAACTACCTGAACTATTACTATAATATTACCACAATTACCTGACCACTATTTACTATAATACTACCACAATTACCTGAACTATTTAACTAGAATATTACCACAATTACCTGAACTATTACTATAATATTACCACAATTACGTGAACTATTACTATAATATTACCAAATTACCTGAACTATTACTATAATATACCCATATACCTGAACTATTACTATATATTACCATAATTACCGAACTATTACTATAATATTACCATAATTACCTGAACTATCTTACTATAATATTACCATAATTACCTGAACTATTACTATAATATTACCATAATTACCTGAACTTACTATAATATTACCATAATTACCTGAACTATTACTATAATATTACCATAATTACCTGAACTATTACTATAATATTACCATAATTACCTGAACTATTACTATAATATTACCATAATTACCTGAACTATTACTATAATATTACCATAATTACCTGAACTATTACTATAATATTACCATAATTACCTGAACTATTACTATTATTACCATAATTACCTGAACTATTACTATAATATTACCATAATTACCTGAACTATTACTATAATATTACCATAATTACCCTGACACTATTACTATAATATTACCATAATTACCTGAACTATTACTATAATATTACCATAATTACCTGAAACTATTACTATAATATTACCATAATTACCTGAACTATTACTATAATATTACCATAATTACCTGAACTATTACTATAAGTATTACCATAATTACCTGAACTATTACTATAATATTACCATAATTACCTGAACTATTACTATAATATTACCATAATTACCTGAAACTATTACTATAATATTAACCATAATTACCTGAACTCTTACTATAATATTACCATAATTACCTGAACTCTTACTCTAATATTACCATAATTACCTGAACTATTACTATAATATTACCATAATTTACCTGAACTCTTACTATAATATTACCATAATTACCTGAACTATTACTATAATATTACCATAATTACCTGAACTCTTACTATAATATTACCATAATTACCTGAACTATTACTATAATATTACTCATAATTACCTGAACTATTACTATAATATTACCATAATTACCTGAACTATTACTATAATATTACCATAATTACCTGAACTATTACTATAATATTACCCATAATTACCTGAACTATTACTATATATATTACCATAATTACCTGAACTATTACTATAATATTACCATAATTACCTGAAACTATTACTATATATTACCATAATTCACCTGAACTATTACTAATAATATTACCATAATTACCTGAACTATTACTATAATATTACCACAATTACCTGAACTATTACTATAATATTACCATAATTACCTGAACTATTACTATAATATTACCATAATTACCTGAACTATTACTATAATATTACCACAATTACCTGAACTATTACTATAATATTACCATAATTACCTGAACTATTACTATAATATTACCATAATTACCTGAACTATTACTATAATATTACCATAATTACCTGAACTATTACTATAATATACCATAATTACCTGAACTATTACTAATAATATTACCATAATTACCTGAACTCTTACTATAATATTACCATAATACCTGAACTATTACTATAATATTACCATAATTACCTGAACTATTACTATAATATTACCATATTACCTGAACTATTACTATAATATTACCATAATTACCTGAACTATTACTATAATATTACCACAATTACCTGAACTATTACTATAATATTACCATAATTACCTGAACTATTACTATATATTACCACAATTACCTGAACTATTACTATAATATTACCAAATTACCTGAACTATTACTATAATATTACCACAATTACCTGAACTATTACTATAATATTACCATAATTACCTGAACTATTACTATAATTACCACAATTACCTGAACTATACTATATCCTAATAACTATTACTATAATATACCACAATTACCTGAACTATTACTATAATATTACCATAATTACCTGAACTATTACTATAATATTACCATAATTACCTGAACTATTACTATAATATTACCATAATTACCTGAACTATTACTATATTTACCACAATTACCTGAACTATTACTATAATATTACCATAATTACCTGAACTATTACTATAATATTACCATAATTACCTGAACTATTACTATAATATTACCATAATTACCTGAACTATTACTATAATATTACCATAATTACCTGAACTATTACTATAATATTACCATAATTACCTGAACTATTACTATAATATTACCATAATTACCTGAACTATTACTATATATTACCATAATTACCTGAACTATTACTATAATATTACCATAATTACCTGAACTATTACTATAATATTACCATAATTACCTGAACTATTACTATAATATTACCATAATTACCTGAACTATTACTATAATATTACCATAATTACCTGAACTATTACTATAATATTACCATAATTACCTGAACTATTACTATAATATTACCATAATTACCTGAACTATTACTATAATATTACCATAATTACCTGAACTATTACTATAATATTACCATAATTACCTGAACTATTACTATAATATTACCATAATTACCTGAACTATTACTATAATATTACCATAATTACCTGAACTATTACTATAATATTACCATAATTACCTGAACTATTACTATAATATTACCATAATTACCTGAACTATTACTATAATATTACCATAATTACCTGAACATATTACTATAATATTACCACTAATTACCTGAACTATTACTATAATATTACCATAATTACCTGAAACTATTACTATAATATTACCATAATTACCTGAACTATTACTATAATATTACCATAATTACCTGAACTATTACTATAATATTACCATAATCTACCTGAACTATTACTATAATATTACCATAATTACCTGAACTATTACTATAATATTACCATAATTACCTGAACTATTACTATAATATGACCATAATTACCGAAACTATTACTATAATATACCATATTACCTGAATAAATTACCATAATACTGAACTATTACTATAATATTTACCACAATTACCTGAACTATTACTATAATATTACCACAATTACCTGAACTATTACTATAATATTACCACAATTACCTGAACTATTACTATAATATTACCACAATTACCTGAACTATTACTATAATATTACCACAATTACCTGAACTATTACTATATATATTACCACAATTACCTGAACTATTACTATAATATTACCACAATTACCTGAAACTATTACTAATAAATATTACCACAATTACCTGAACTATTACTATAAGATTACCACAATACCTGAACTATTACTATAATATTACCACAATTAACCTGAACTATTACTATAATATTACCACAATTACCTGAAACTATTACTATAATATTACCACTAATTACCTGAACTATTACTATAATATTACCATAATTACCTGAACTATTACTATAATATTACCATAATTACCTGAACTATTACTATAATATTACCATAATTACCTGAACTATTAACTATAATATTACCATAATTACCTGAACTATTACTATAATATTACCATAATTACCTGAACTATTACTATAATATTACCATAATTACCTGAACTATTACTATAATATTACCATAATTACCTGAAACTATTACTATAATATTACCATAATTACCTGAAACATTACTATAATATTACCATAATTACCTGAACTATTACTATAATATTACCATAATTACCCTGAACTATTACTATAATATTACCATAATTACCTGAACTATTACTATAATATTACCATAATTACCTGAACTATTACTATAATATTACCATAATTACCTGAACTATTACTATAATATTACCATAATTACCTGAACTATTACTATAATATTACCATAATTACCTGAACTATTACTATAATATTACCATAATTACCTGAACTATTACTATAATATTACCATAATTAACCTGAACTATTACTATAATATTACCATAATTACCTGAACTATTACTATAATATTACCATAATTACCCTGAACTATTACTATAATATACCATAATTAACCTGAAACCTAATTTTACTATATATTACCATAATTACCTGAACTATTACTATATATTTAACCATAATTACCTGAACATACTATTAATATTACCATAATTACCTGAACTATTACTATATATTACCATAATTACCTGAACTATTACTATAATATTACCATAATTACCTGAATTATTACTATAATATTACCATAATTACCTGAACTATTACTATAATATTACCATAATTACCTGAACTATTACTATAATATTACCATAATTACCTGAACTATTACTATAATATTACCATAATTACCTGAACTATTATATAATATTACCATAATTACCTGAACTATTAATATAATATTACCTATAATTACCCTGAACTATTACTATACTATTACCACTAATTACCTGAACTATTACTATAATATTACCATAAATTACCTGAACTATTACTATAATATTACCATAATTACTGAACTATTACTATAATATTACCATAATTACCTGAACTATTACTATAATATTACCACTAATTACCTGAACTATTACTATAATATTACCACTAATTACCTGAACTATTACTATAATATTACCACTAATTACCTGAACTATTACTATAATATTACCACATACCTGAACTATTACTATAATATTACCACAAATTACCTGAACTATTTACTATAATTACCACGAATACCTGAACTATTTACTATAAATATTACCACCAATTACCTGAACTATTACTATTAATATTACCATCAATACCTGAACTATTTCACTATAATTATTCCACAATTACCTGAACTATTACTATAATATTACCATAATTACCTGAACTATTACTATATAAATACCACAATTACCTGAACTATTACATAATATTACCACAATTACCTGAACTATTACTATAATATTACCACAATTACCTGAACTATTACTATAATATTACCACAATTACTGAACTATTACTATAATATTACCACAATTACCTGAACTATTACTATAATATTACCACATTACCTGAACTATTACTATAATATTACCACAATTACCTGAACTATTACTATAATATACCACAATTATCTGAACTATTACTATAATATTACCCAATTACCTGAACTATTACTATAACTATTACCACAATTACCCGAACTATTACTATAATATTACCCTAATTACCTGAACTATTACTATAATATTACCACAATTACCTGAACTATTACTATATATTACCACAATTACCTGAACTATTACTATAATATTACCACAATTAACCTGAACTATTACTATAATATTACCCATAATACCTGAACTATTACTATAATATTACCATAATTACCTGAACTATTACTATAATATTACCATAATTACCTGAACTATTACTATAATATTACCATAATTACCTGAACTATTACTATAATATTACCATAATTACCTGAACTATTACTATAATATTACCATAATTACCTGAACTATTACTATAATATTACCATAATTACCTGAACTATTACTATAATATTACCATAATTACCTGAACTATTACTATAATATTACCATAATTACCTGAACTATTACTATAATATTACC